>NC_068304.1:41233669-41328669 GCF_025860055.1 Xyrauchen texanus | reverse complement strand
AGTTTTAAACGATCACGTGTTCATGAGACACCCGGTGAGCCACTTGATTTTTAACAGAGCAACTTGTGGCTCATGAGCCATCGGTTCCAGACCCCTGATATAGCTACATCCACTACTAGACTTCTTCAGAGAGCCAGATGCTCGTCAAGAAAGCATGATCAGTAAATGAAAGGAAGATTTCATTAAGATGGCTTATGTTTTTGCATCTGGCTCCATTCTCTCTATGCACCTCCAATCAATCACAGCAGGACTGAAGATCCTTCATTTCTTACAGCTTTTGAATGCAACAGCGTGTACAATGTCTTGTCATACTGTACCATTTTCTGTTTTGTCTGCATGCGGTTACATTCAAGCTGTGACTGAAATGAGGTAATTTCATACATTCCTGCTGTGCATTGAAATACCTCCTCCCCTTTTCCTTTTATCCTCTTTTCTTTAACTCTTCTTTCATTCTCCCTCTCTCTTTCATTTCCTTTCTCCGTAACGCTCTCCTTTTCCCTCGCCCTGTCCTTTTCCCTTTCTTTGTCTCTCTCCTCTTTCATTGCATCTTTTCTTAAATCTGACACCAAGTCAAACAAGTCCACATGACGCTGGGAAGAGCAGAAGACTTCATTACGATTGGAGAAAAAAATAAAATAAAAATAAAGCAGCTCTCTAAATATTACATTCACTTACATCAGCCTTGGACTTCTGAGAAGATCTTTCCAGAACATCATCACAGGAGAGGTCAGAGTCCTCGGAAAAGCTGAGATTTCTTCGCAGACGTAAATCTACATGAGTGAATATAATCATCAGTTGAGCGATAATTCAACAAGACATTACACCCAGTGGCATTGTGCAATATTTAAACGTCATACCTAGAGTTTAAAGGGACAGTTCACCAGATATTTAATTCATCAGGTACTCGCCCTCGTATCGTTTCAAACCTGTATGACTCTCTTTTATTCTGGGAAACACCAAATGAGCAGTTTAGCTCTTTTCCATACAATGACAGCGATTGGGGACCAGGGACTGTCAAGCGTCAAAGAGGTCAAAATAGCTAAATTAAAGTGTTAAGTGACCATATGACACGTGCAGTATATTCCAAGTCCTCAAAAAACATATGATGCTTTGTGTGAGGAACAGACTGAAGTTTAGGTTTTTTTTGGTTCACTTAAAATAGTGCATTGAAAATCTTGCTTGACAGCCAGGTCACAATTCACTTGCATTGGATGGGAAAAAGCAGCTTGGACATTCTGGTAAACAGTATATAACTCCTATTGTGCTCCACAAGAATGAAAGAAAAATAAGTCTTTCAACCAAATGTCAAATCAACCAAATTTCAGAGAAAAAAATACTAAAAAGATAAACCCGAATAATGATAAAAGCCCCAATATTTCATGCCATGGATCAATATTGACTGAGTAATTCATGCTTTTGTAGAGGGGCTAAAATGATAATTTTCACCTATGATTTTGGAGCAAAACTACATGTACAAAAATGACCTTAGAAAGGTTTCATCATCATTATTATTGTATGTTTACATCGAGATAAGTAGATCTATTACTATAATCAGTTAACTTGAGCCCAATCTGTTGCATTATGCCAATAGTGAGAGTCCAAATATGGGAAAAAACACTTTTTTGGGGTTGTTTATCCAAAGTTGGAGTGCCTATAACTCCAGAAGTATTAAATATAATTTAATAATATTTTTGATTCTGGTTCAGAACAAACTTTTTTGCATCATCATTTTTAAGGCCCTATATGCACAAATCCCAGATATATGGGGCTGTCAATGTGGCTCGTTGCTTAAATTTTACTCATTTTCAATGGTTGAAAACCAATTGTGGGTCACATTCTTGTCCAGTATAATGTTCAAATTAGAAATATAACTATTTATTCACATAAAAACAATGTCGTCATATCTTGATTTCCAAGAACCCCAAATTCCCTATTATTAAGAGTGACACATGTGGCTCTTCGGTTAGTGCAATGCCTACAGTATATCTAATGTACGGATTTCAGACATGTAAATCTGCTCGAATCTGAAATGCATCATTATGGGTACAAACACCAAAGTGCTGAAACCAGTGTTAATCGAAATCACTGATGAAAACGTTCGTTGACGATGGGTTCTTTGACTTTGTTTAATTATCGTCATGATGCGCCTTTTTCCTCTCGTCTACGTCATCGCTGACAATTTTATTAAAGCATACCGTTGACGAAAACACGACGAGATAAAAATGATACTGAATGACGCGCTAGTCAGAATAATCGTAATTTACATTGTGAAACTTGCATTGTGAAACACGCTGTTTCCATAACAAACACACGAAAGATAAATGTAATAAATGAAAATGTAATTATTATTTCAGGAACAGTATGTTTAATACGAGTTTACATTAGACATTTTTGATCATTTTGTTTTCTAAATGTTTGACTATTTGATTAATATTTGGTCTGTTACAGTTCGACACTTTGTTATCTATTTTGCACGTCATCAACTAAAAGATATAATTTTCGTTAGAGTAAAACTGACTAAAATTTAATGAATATAAGTTGATGAAACGGACTAATTTTTAAAGGACATTAGTGTCAAAAGACAAACTATAATTGGGGGTCTGGGTATCTCAGCGAGTACTGACACTGACTATCACACCTGGAGTCGTGAGTTTGAATCCAGGGCGTGCTGAGTGATTCCAGTCAGGTCTCCTTAGCAACCAAATTGGCCCGGTTGCTAGGGAGGGTAGAGTCACATGCGGTAACCTCCTCGTGGTCGCTATAATGTGGTTCTCGCTCTCAGTGGGGCGTGTGGTGAGTCGTGCATAGATACCGCGGAGAATAGCGTGACGCCTCCACATGTGCTATGTCTCCGCGGTAACGCGCTCAACATGTCACATGATAAGATGCGCGGTCTCAGATGTGGTGGACACTGAGATTCATCCTCCGCCACCCGGATTGAGGCGTCACTACGCCACCACTAGGACTCAGCCAACACTGGCTGAAACGCTACTGAACTGCGATTGTAACCCATATGTTTCAATGGTTGTTAGCGAAAACAAATGTGCTGGCTAATTACAGCACCACCTAGCGTCGGATGGATGAGTGTGTGAGTGCCTGTGTAGTGCAGGGGATTTGGGACCATCCCACCAAGTTTGGGATCTCTGACTTAGTCTCTGACAACCAAACACTTTTAGGGCAGAAAAAAAATAGCCTAATAGGAAAATCTGTGCTAATACAGTAGTTTCCGCACATTAATGATGCTTTCCAGAGCTTGGCAGATTTACGAATGCAGCCATATCGTGAGCATCGTTTCTCTGAGATTTGACCACACAGGGCCTTAAAAGAACGATACCCAATGGAAAGCTTGTTCAGAACCAGAATCAAAAAGGACGTTAACATTTCTTTAATACTTATAACTCCATAAGCACTCCAACAACACAAAAAGTGCCTTTTTCCATTTCTTTCCTATTCAAATGACAGATATCCAGCTAACCTGAGGACCTGCCCAGAGACACTCTTTTCTTCCCGAATCTACAGTTGTAGAGCTTGAGGGTGTGCTTGGATACGACTTGTCATCTTTCTTCTTTTGTCTTTCTTGTACCCAGAAAAGACCGCCTTCCACAAAGACTTGTTCTTGGGTGGTGTCACTTCAGTGCCAGAGAGCCTACTTTCATTTTTGGCTTTCTTTTCCTTTTTGTTCTTACGTGGAGAAAAAAAGTGAGCTGCGTTTCTTGCTTTTGCCTCCAGTGGAGCTCTCTGAAGAAGTGACAGAACTGTCTAAGGTCAGTACTGGCGGAGAGGTGAAGAAGCGATCAGGGAGCACCTCCGGCTGCTTTTTGGACTCCAAGGCCATTACAGTAGAGTCCTTAGGGGCTTTTGATTGCTTTTCGTTTTTCCCGTTGTCTCTGTAGCGTTCCAGGCAACTTTTGCCACAGCCCATGGCAGCCTCCGATTCTTTCATCTTAGTGAGCTGCTGGGCCATGGCGTCTTTCAGAGCTTCGACTCTTCACAGACTTTTCCGTGCTTTAATTCGTTCTTCTGCTATTTCCTTGGCTTCTGGAGAAAACTGTTGGGAAGCCTTTGCTGTCCGGGACACACCTCCAGGAATGTGGGGCTTGCCGTTTTCCATTGCCAATGCCAGGTGGAAAGGCGTTTTTTCCCGGCTGACCTTGCTTGTCAGTGGTGTGTAAAACGTTTCCAGAGCACTTGTATCAGGGGTGCGGTCATCGTACGTTTCTTCCACGTCATCAACAAATGGGATCTCATCGACGCACTCCACAAAAGACTTCCTCACTTCTTCCCTGCATGGTTTATTTGGTTCTTTTACCCTCATCACAACAGGTGGGTTAGTTCGAGGAGCTGGCACTGGGGCCGTCACTGGTTTTGGTTGAAGAGGACTGACTGGAGTCTTCGGTTTCATGGGTGCAGTCTCAGATTTGGGCTCCTCGGTTGCTTCCAGGAGGTTATCCCAAGAAACCTGAGGCTTTTTGTTCTTGAGGGCAGCCGGCTCCTCATTGGGTGGAAGTGGAGGAGGGCTGGATGGAGGGGTGAGCATGGTGGAATCAGAGTTGTTGTAGCTATCACTAGCTGCCGTCTGACTGGTGGTCACGCATCCATTGAGACCCAATCCTGAACTGCTGCTCAAGTCCTTCTTCTCCAAACCATCACTCTTGGGTTCCACTGGAGATACAACCTGTCCTTCCAAGGTAATGTTGATCCTCCGTATGATTGATCGACCTGTGAATGTGGGCTTCTGTTCTTCAGAGAAGTCCTCTGGGGTATAAGACTTGGGCGAAGGTGATTCAGGGGTTGAAGCTTTCACAATGCTCTTCTCTACTGTTGTTTGGCTTCTGTCGAGAGGAGTGAGTCCTAAGCTCTTTCGGATCTCAGCGCTCTTCAACCAGAACTCCTCGATGAGGTCCGTTTTCTTGGTAGGAGTTGCGTCTAATTCTTTCGGGGCAGAAAAGGGTTCCTCGGTTGTCTTCTCAGAAGCAGGTTTGGCTAAAGGAGTGGATGTGATGGCTGGGATTGGCTGAGTCCTGACTGGGGAGCTTGAGGAAAGGGGCGAGGGTGGCTCATGGTAGGGTTGTGACTGGGCACAGATTGGAGACAAAGGATTACCTGTTGGAGAACAGGCACAAGGCTGGGGCTGGACAGGAGATTCGGGAGACACGGTTTCTGGGTGTGGAACAGGTTTGGAGCAGACTGGGGAAGCCACAAGAATTTGAGCAAAAAGAGAATGGGGACTTTTAGCATCAGGAGTCTGTGGTGAGGGAACGTTTGGTTTGACATCATCGGGTAAATAGGGCTCTGGGAAGAACCGTGCACCTGGAGATTTCACCAATATTACAGGAGAAGCTTCTTTCACCTGCAGAGGAAAAACAGTATGACAGAATTGTACAGAATGTAACTTTTCTTGCTGCTTTAAATACTGGGCAAACAAGTCATTTTTATTTGTATAGCACTGTAATGTAAACTGTGATATCTATAGTCTTATTCATCATTGTGTAGTTTGCTTGAAATATGATAAAAATTGTAAAAATGTATTAAACACGTAATAAAATAACTGTATTAATAACCCCAGTGAGCAAGCCGAAGGCGACTGCGGCAAGGAACACAAAACCCTCTGGCTAACCCCACCCTAACCCTAAACCAGACTCTCTGTGGGCGCCAGTTCCCCTCAGACAAACCCCACCCTAACCCTAAACCAGACTCACTGTGGGGGCCAGTTCCCCTCTGACTAACCCCACCCTAACCCTAAACCAGACTCACTGTGGGGGCCAGTTCCCCTCTGACTAACCCCACCCTAACCCTAAACCAGACTCACTGTGGGGGCCAGTTCCCCTCTGACAACCCCACCCTAACCCTAAACCAGACTCACTGTGGGAACCAGTTCCCCTCTGACTAACCCCACCCTAACCCTAAACCAGACTCACTGTGGGGGCCAGTTCCCTCTGACTAACCCCACCCTAACCCTAAACCAGACTCACTGTGGGGGCCAGTTCCCTCTGACTAACCCCACCCTAACCCTAAACCAGACTCACTGTGGGGGCCAGTTCCCTCTGACTAACCCCACCCTAACCCTAAACCAGACTCACTGTGGGGGCCAGTTCCTCTCTGACTAACCCCACCCTAACCCTAAACCAGACTCACTGTGGGGGCCAGTTCCCCTCTGACTAACCCCACCCTAACCCTAAACCAGACTCACTGTGGGGGCCAGTTCCCCTCTGACTAACCCCACCCTAACCCTAAACCAGACTCACTGTGGGGGCCAGTTCGCCTCTGTCTGTCTGCAAAACTCTGGTGGGTGTCTTCATGGAAAACACTAACAAACGTTGCACTCGTTGGATTGTCATTTGTAACTACAAATCTCGGCAATAATAATAAAATAATTCCATTGTCGAATAGTTGCTTGATGTAATTTAACGTAACTTGAGATCATATAAAACTATAATGATGACACACGAGACAAGAGGAGCACTGCAGCTCGAGTGTCTGATATAAATAAATAAATAAATAGGATAAGGTTGACTAAATATAATACAAACTAAAACAGGACATTTGACACAGGATTAAGTCCAAATAAAAAAATCAGCTGACAAAATGAACACTAGTATTCAGTTGCCAAGTCATTGGTAATGTATTTACGCAAAGCCAACGTTTACGTGTTCTTAACGTCACTTTTTTTTTATCTGTATGGTGCCACCTCAGCCTCATTTTGAGCCAGGAAACACCCTGATATATACAAACTTATTCCACTATAAATAACTTGCTTAACTGATAACTCAACCGCAGTCGAGTCCAGACAAAGATGCACAAAAGTGAAAGCACCATAGAAGTGACACGAAATGACGTGGTTGCTTCAGAAAATGTGCTTTTCAAATTTGCATTTTAAAACACTACCGGTAAGGGATAGGTGTCGGATAAGGGTGAGGATTTGTTAAACTCATTTATTTTTTCGGATATTATTGGTTAGGGTTACGGATGTGAGTTTTACTCATTAAAAAGTCCATCTAAAATTCACCTTAACCTCGTCTGATTATGACAAACTCAAGCTCAGTTTTGGCGCCCCCCGCTGGACATTTCTCTTGAAAACTGCAGCCAAATGTGTTATGAAGCAAGTAATTTCAGATTTGCAAAAATAAGCCAATGCACGGAAAAGAACCGGCTCAAAAGAGCGATTCACTCAGAAATCAGGCATCACGATAGCGTGCCAGCAAGTTTTCCTCTACACAAGAGCACTATTAACCAGGAAAGTCATTTAGAACAGAACAAAGCTAGAAAAATAAATATTCCCTGATTTTTAAGGCTGTATTAACTTCCGTGACTTTTTCAGGCTTGGACATTGTACAATTCTCAGATTTTTCCAGGTTATCCATGACCGTGAGAGTCCTGCATTTAAATCTTGTAATCCATTATTACCTCCTCAATGGGTAAAGCAGGTTTTTGGATTGGAAACGGCACAACATCAACAATCAGTTCCCTTGAAGCTGCAGATGTTTTCTCTGTGGGGACGACATAAAATGGACTCAAATATTGATGGATAGAAAAAAAGAACTTGTGCAAAGCTTTCAATCATCAAAGCCAGAATAATGATCAATGTAATTTGTTCACAAATGCAACTCAAGCAAGTGCATGAACACTTTCAATCATCAGTCAAAACATAAAAGGCATGAGTTCCTGATTGTGATTGGGTTAGGATTACCAGTTATGGAAACTTGTCCTTGGCTCTCTGGTTTGCCGTTATCCACAGGAAGTGTCCCCGCTTCATCTACACCGTGTGTACGAGCTTCAGCCTCAGCGTCAGAGGGAATGTCCTCTGTGACATCACAAAACAGAACACTGGGACACAGTTCTGAGACCTGATTATATTTACCATTAAACATTATTTGACCAGTGCATTGACAAACCTTGATCTAGTTCAGAGTCTGGCTCTGTGTCAGGACCGTCTGCCTTTGCTTCGGGGTCATCCTCCTGTTCACAGGGCTCTGGGGTCACAGAAGGAGAATAAAGGCACATAATATGAGACTATACAAACATAAGATAGCTGAAGTACACATCTGAATATAGACCTCCCATATTCAAAACTGAACGTATGTGTGGAGAAAAGAAACAAGGCATTGAAAGAGTATAAAGCATGTAGCTCACAAACAAAAGAGTGTAAAATGGGCACGTACACACTGCAGTGTTGTTTATTTGTAAGAGTTAATCCCACAAACAATCAGTCCATGTGCAGAATAAAGGAGTCTCTTTCCTACTACAACAAACGCACAAACCCCATTCATTTACTCTACAGGGGAATTGATTATTGACAATAACATATTGAGCTCTGAGGTTGTTAAATGGTGTTTCATAGTGGATTTTCTTTCATTACTTAAATGTACTTTAGTCACAACGCTTCATAGATTTGTACTGCAGATTGTTTCCCTCACAAAAGATGCGAAATACCGGTGTCTTTTGTCTTTTTTGGCTTCAAATAAAAGCAAAATTCAGGGTTTTCAAGGCACAATGTTCCTGGACATTTTATGTGTCCAACAAGAGTCATTTATAAGCTTTATTTTGACGTTTTTAGTTTTTTGATGGTAGGTTCTTACCACCAGATAAGCAGTTTGTTACATGGTCAAGTGTGATTTCACTACGTAACAATATTTGTTTTTGTGTCAGGACAGAGATATTTTAAAATGTAACATGTTCCAATGAGAAAACGGCAAATGTGTGTGTTTTCATTCACATAGTCAGAAAAAAACAACATATGACTCCTAATTAACATACGATTCTTCTGTCTAAGTTTTATGAGTAGTTTTACGGTTATACTGTAAATTACTTTCACGAATCAGCCCCCAAATGTAGTCTCCATCATGTGCTCATTATACTGTCCTTAGTAGCGGCGTTCAAAGCCCAGTATATCCTGATGCAAGCGCTCGCAGTGCTCCTCTGGGTACACTCACATGTTCTCCTTGAGTTTATCAAGATGAGCATCAAGGATATGGACTTTGAGGGACGTCCTACAGCCCATTGTGCCGTAGTTCTCCACCAGAATCTCAACCAGCCCCACATAGTTTTCGGCCCTGTGATTGACAGGTAGCCCAGAATCACTGCGACAAATCTGTTCCAAGCCACTTTCTCCTTCCTATTGAGCTTCTTGGGGAATTCATTGCACTCCAGGATCTTCATTATCTGTGGTCCTACGAAGACACCAGCTTTGAACTTTGACCTCAGACAGCTTAGGGAAGAAGTCTTGAAGGTACTTGAAAGCTGCCGACTTCATATCTAGAGCTCTGACAAATTGTTTCTTAAGGCCCAATTTGATGTGCAGTGGTGGCATCAGCAACGTCCGGGGGTCCAACAGTGGCTCCCACTTGACGTTGTTCCTCCCCACAGATAACTCGGTCCGCTGTGGCCAGTCCCGCCTGTGATATTGCGCTTTGGTGTCCCTGCTGTCCCAAAGGCAAAGATAGCAGTGAATCTTGGTAAAACCGCCTTTGAGGCAGATCATGAATGCCACCATTCTGAAGTCTCCTATGACCTCAGCCATACTCATCATACATGAAAGCGTCCAGCAAGGTCTTGATACGTGTCCCCTTAGACAGCTGGAACTAAACTGATCTGGTGGGCTAAAGCCCCCTGTATTTATACTACTATTTATATTACTGGAAAGTTCTAGAAGTTGTGTTTCACAATGCACAGCCGTCGGCAGTGACAAAACAATACGAATGTGTATTTGACTCCTATTCAGAGTCCCGATCGTTACCATGTTTTTATAGACTCAATTACCTTGTTAGTCAAACGGTTCAATTATAATAAAATATTTTCCAGGACATTTAGGTATTTTTCTTACTACTTTGTCTTTACAACTGCATTGTAAAATTCCAGGTTTGAGGATACGTGGGAACCTTGAAAATCTTTATAATGTTTTGATTCACCTCTGAGCTTGTTGGTTTGGTTCATGGCTTACAACCGTCAATCGGACGAGACGTTAAACCGAGGTCCTGACTCTCTGTGGTCATTTAAAATCTCAGGGCACTTGTCGTAAAGAGTAGGGGTGTAACTCTGGTGTCCTGTCCGAATTCCCCCCATTGGCCCTTCTCAATCATGGCCTTCTAATAATCCCCGTCCCTTAATTGGCTCTATAACTGTTCTCTCCACCAATAGCTGGTGTTTTGTGGGTGTACTGGTGCAGTGTGGCTGCCATCCCATAATCCAGGTGGATGCTGCACACTGGTGGCGGTTGAGGAGATTCCTCCGTTCATGTATGTAAAGCGCTTTGAGTGTAATGTCCGAAACGCGCAACATAAACGTTCAACTTTTTAAAGATGATTAGTAAAAATACTTCCGGGAACAAAGACGTCTGAAAAGTGGGCGTGCACTGTTGCGCTCCACAGGTGACCGTGATAACCAGAGCAGGTGTATTATTGCCTGGCTATTGTTCAGAAACTCCCGTCTTCAGAGGCATCGATGTTAGCTTATCCTTGATAAGTGGCTGCTGCTTATTTCATATGCATTAAAAACCAATTCTGTTTGTTTTTGTATACACTACACATACATGGTAGAACGTGGTTCTCACTCCTGTAAAATAACCCAAAAGGCGTGTGGGTACAGAGCAGGAATATGCACTCAAGAGGACTGACAACCGTGTTTAGCTGCAGTGTGTATGTGGCCAAAGTAAAAGTAAAGTGTTAGTTGTTAAACAAGCAAATATCCATTTACACAGTCAAATGGATAAGGCTCAAAAGCAGCAGATGAGGAAAGGCTGGGGTGCGCACAAAGAAACGTCCATGAATAGTCCAAATAAAGAGGCAGACTGAGCGGTGATACCCCATTCCACGCACCACAAATGTTTGGACCCTTGAGAGATTTTGTCCAGCTTCAATAACTCTTTTTAGGTCTATTGTTGACATGCACTGGCAGTGAAATGTTTACTGCGGAAAGCTTTCTGTGTGTCCGCTCTCTGAACCATGAAGACCCTTAGAGATGTTTTTAGCTCTTTTTGGGCCTGTCCTCTCTGTACACCAGCCATCTACACACAAAGTGCCATGCAATGCCATCAAAAGTGACTCCAAAATGCAATCACCGACCCCCGGCAGACACGCTACATCCAGTATCAGGGGACCATAAACTTCAAATGCAGTTCTTTCTTTTTAAAGAGTTTTCTCATGACAATGCACAGCCTTTAATAAGTAAACAAGCTTCAACATGCAGTCGGTGCATGACTGCAGTGGTGCTATAAGTGTTGAATAACCTCGCCATGCACGGATTATGTGTGTTAGCACTGAAAAAAGGTTTCTGGACTGATTTTCTTCACTACCTCCAGACATGGAATCCAACCAGGCTCTGACAGTCTCGTGACGCATGGACTTGTGGGAGGGGGCTACAATTAAACCAATGGGAAATGAGAATGGGAACAGATACATAGAATGCATAAAACACCACAAAATAAAAACATGAATGAATAAGAAAAAAGATGAACAAAAGAAATCACAGAATGGTGACTCCAAAAAGTAACACCTAAAGATAAAATGTAGATTGAGACATCAATTAACAGGCAAACAAAGGGTCAAAATAATGCCAAACAATAAATAGCATGACACACACAGAACTGAAAGTGCAATATGGTGAGGTACAGTATCAATCTATTCTCTTCAGATTATTCATTGCTGTGTCATTAAAGGGTTAGTTCACCCAAAAATGAAAATTATCCCATTATTTATTCACCCTCAAGCCATCCTAGGTGTATATGACTTCCTTCTTTCAAACAAACACAATCGGAGTTATATTAAAAATATCCTGCTCTTCCCAGCTTTATAATGGGAGTGAATGGTACCTTAGATTTTGAAGCCCAATAAAACTCATCCATCCATCAAAAAAGTAATCCATACGGCTCCAGGGGGTTAATAAAGGCCTTCTGAAGCGATGCGTTTGTGTAAGAAATATATCCATATTTATAACTGAGAAGTTATTAGTGTGGTGGGTGCACTGGTGCAGTATGGCTGCCATCCCATAATCCAGGTGGATGCTGCACACTGGTGGCGGTTGAGGAGATTCCTCTGTTCATGTATGTAAAGCGCTTTGAGTGTAGTGTCCAAAAAGCACAACATAAACGTTCAACTTTTTAAAGATGATTAGTAAAAATACTTCCGGAACAAATACGTCTGAAAAATGGGCGGGCACTGTTGCGCTCTACAGGTGACCGTGATAACCAGAGCAGGTGTATTAAAGCAGGCATCAATGTCTGCTTATCCTTGAGAAAAAATATGATTAAATAAATATTTCATTTCTTTCAGACAAAAACAATCGGAGTTATATAAAAAAATATCCTGACTCTTCCCAGCTTTATAATGGGAGTGAATGGTACCTTAGATTTTGAAGCCCAAAAAAAGTAATCCATCCATCAAAAAAGTAATCCATACGGCTCCAGGGGTTTAATAAAGGCCCTCTGAAGTGAAGCGATGCGTTTGTGTAAGAAATATATCCATATTTATAACTGAGAATTTATAAATGGTGAGAAGTGACGAACGTGGAAGCGCAGAGGATAAAGCAAAGCCAAACAAAACGCCAGTCACGAATTAGAAGACAACAACGAGGATATTTAAAGTGAAATGTCGGAGGATTTAGATATAATTGAAGAGGAGATTGAGCTGTATTTGTTTGAACACCGAGCAGGAACTCCGGGAGATGGAGGAGCTGCAGTAGAGGCACAAACAGAAGAATCTGGTCGACGGAGAGTTCGGGAGACGTGCTGGTGCTCATGCAGAAAATGCCAACAGAGGCTGAGAGTGTTTGCTGACATGAATGGACGATTGGAACGACTGGATAACGCATGAACACACCATTTTAAGACTAATACAAATCTACAGTATAGCTAAAACAACTCACTTCTTTTCAGCGTTTTCCTTTGCTGTAAACAACGCACGCTTCCAAATTCGTCACTTCTCACCACAGCTTATGCCGGAACTCGACTCTCTCATGAATGCGCGGACGGCCGTTACCAGAAGCCAGTGATTATAAAGTTATAAATATGGATATTTAACTTAAACGCATCGCTTCAGAAGGCCTTTATTAACCCCCTGGAGCCGTATGGATTACTTTTATGATGGATGGATGAGTTTTATTGGGCTTCAAAATCTAAGGTACCATTCACTCCCATTATAAAGCTGGGAAGAGTCAGGATATTTTTAATATAACTCCGATTGTGTTTGTTTGAAAGAAGAAAGTCATATACACCTAGGATGGCTTGAGGGCGAGTAAATTATGGGATCGTTTTAATTTTTGGGGCAGAGTCACTAAAACAGTTGCACGTGGTATTTCAGTGTCAAATTCACTAACAGCCCACAATCTATTTTAGCAACCAGCACTGGAATTGCATCTTGAGTACTTTAAATCCTTATTCCTTTCCATGCTAACACGCCTCATTTCTATATAAATAAGGCTCATTATAGATTTCGCTACATGCACCAAATTTGCCTGACACAATTTATATTGCAATTACCGGCAAATGAACAAAGGTGGTAAAACTAATTTGATTTAAGAGACGTTTATGAACATTTCCAACTGATCACATGAGCAGTAAATAATCAAATAATCATCAAATGATGGAGAAGAGTGTTATAAGCTGGAAGATATCCAGCGGTGTTGTCAGGTGCACATTCTGCATGTTTAAGAGATGATTTAGATGATTTATGTTCATATTATTATTGACAAAATTAAACAAAATGTAACTTTTGTACAGCAAGTTAGAAACAGGCACAGTTTACATTTGTCTACAAAACTGATTCCAAGCATTTAAGCATAAGCCATTACACCGGGGCTGTCCTAAATGCAGACAATAATAAGGTGCTGGAAGCTGCATTGCTGTCATAATTGCCACTACGCATCATTTATTTTATGCATAATATCATACAAGTTTTAATCACTCTTTGTGCTCTCTGGCGTGCTTGTGAACGACAGCTCTACTCGGTTTTATGATGCGTGGTATTAGGACATTTTAAGGAGAACACATGCATGAGGAAAGTGAGAGAACGACTCATTTACATTAACAAGCAATCACACACACACACACACACACACACACACACACACGATCCCCCCCACGAAAGGAGCAGCAGGGCCCAGGCGTGACTCCACACACCTGGGTTACCTGTGGAGGAGGTGGGCTGAGTGAGCTGGGTGTTCAGCGAGGGCTGAGACCCCGAGGGTGACACGGAGCTGTCCTTCATCCCTTCAGTCTGTACTGGCGTCCAGTGGCTGTCCATCTGAATGTCCAGAGGGTCCACCGGCTGTATGGATTGCTGGATCTGCAGGTTTCTGGCTGCAGTGGCATTGCATGGGTGGTCAAAAAGGAGGAAAGTCCATGTCATTGTGTAGGATTAAATGGTAGAAATAGATAAATTGCCAAGCCCAATAGCAAATTGGTGACAGAATATGCAATTTGTCCAAAAAGGGAAAAAAGGATCCAGGCACGGAAATGTCCCCCACAGGCAGCAATGTGAGCAGAGGGTCCGATTGAGCAGCCAGAAAAAGTGAAGAAAGAAAGAATAGAGAACAGGACAGTTTAGGATATAAAGTCAGTGAATCCTTCAGAAATAGTAACAGCATGCAGGGGCATCTTGGATAATGCATCGATGATTTTATCATTTAAAATGATTAACAAGCACCAAAATAACATGCAGCATGGTCATAAAGTCAACATGAAACGGCACTCACGACCGGTTTAATATCGTCATGTGATGCATATTACACGAATATTCAACAAGGGGGAAAAAGTAGATCAGGACCCGATTTTATGCACACAAAAATTTTTTTAAAAAAGAAATAAATTGGTGGACTTTGAATACCAGAATGTAAATAAAGGCTGTCAATTTAACGTGTTCATTTAGAGCGATTAGTTATATAAAATAACAATTAATCAGGCATAAAAGTACAGCCAGAATACAGGAATCTGACGCTAAATACCAGAGAGACGCTCCAGCCGCGGCCGTCTGAGGCACGCACATGCACAAAGCAACGATTAAAATGAACGCACATGCAACGTAAGAACACATCCTGTGAGAACTCAATGCAAAACAGATCGCTGTCAATCACTATTTAATATAACAAATAAAACATTGAGTTCTTCAGACACTTTATATTGTCTAATCAATGCTTTATTCATCTGCCACAATAATGCATTTTATATGGTATATTTATTAAAGACCCTACATAATATATTTATAAATGTTTTAATGATTATGCATTATATTCATTATTTTCATTTGGGTGCCTCTCTCAGTAAAATTGTGATTATTTGCGATTAATTTAATTAAAAATTGTAATTGACTGACAGCCCTTATATAGTATGAATATATATAAAATAATATTTAAAAACATCATATTTATGGAACACAAGGATTTATATTTACAAAGAAAAAGCTAAAATAACCAATTTGTTGTAAAACTAATAATATAATTTATAAAATTAACATCTTAAATGTACCTTGTACGAAGGTCCCCTGTACAATTATTTAGATGAGAAATTTCATTCATATAAAAAGAAAAATGGACGTTATAATTGAAATACGCCCATTTGAATCTATATGGACAGCTTGTGAATCAGAAGCACTACTGCCTAAATCGCTACTTGTTAACATGTTCCCTGTCTGCACTACTCCGGTGACTTCAGATGAGAAGGAAGCAATTACATTACAATAAAAGAATACAAAAGACATTTTTTAAATCCTGCATAAAACGGCAGGAATGTAAATTAAGATTTCATGCTGACTTCTATAAGGCAGAGCTGCTAATATACAACCAAAATCTGGAATGAGAGGGGAAAAGGAAAAGCGGGAAAACGCAAGCAATGTTTGTTAGATTAAGACAGCATGGTCCAGTCATTGATGGGGTTATAATCAGTGTATCCACAGTCATGACAACCTTTAAATGTGCCCGTATCCTCTTCATCTGTGAGATTCTCCAGCCAAAGACCTGACTGAATCTCTCTCTGCCAGGGGAAATACTCTCCTGCTGCCATCCCATACAGTTACCCCAACACAACACACACACACAACCACATATGCACACAACACACACACGCATACAACACAACCACAACCACATATGCACACAACACGCGTGCGCACACACACGCATACAACACAACCACAACCGCACACAACACGTGTGCACACACACACGCATACAACATAACCACAACCGCGTTCGCGCACACACGCATACAACAAAACCACAACCGCACACAACACGTGCGCACACACACGCATACAACACAACCACATATGCACACAACACGCGTGCACACACACACGCATACAACAAAACCACAACCGCACACAACACGTGTGCACACACACGCATACAACACAACCACATATGCACACAACCGTGTGCGCACACACACGCATACAACACAACCACAACCGCACACAACACGTGTGCACACACACACGCATACAACATAACCACAACCGCGTTCGCGCACACACGCATACAACACAACCACAACCACATATGCACACAACACGCGTGCACACACACACGCATACAACAAAACCACAACCGCACACACACGCATACAACACAACCACAAACACATATGCACACATCACGCGTGCGCACACACACGCATACAACACAACCACAACCGCGTGCGTACACACGCATACAACACAACCACAACCGCATATGCACACAACACGCGTGCGCACACACACGCATACAACACAACCACAACCGCATACGCACACACAACACGCACGCACACACAACACGCACGCACACACAACACGCACGCACGCACACAACACGCACGCACAACACGCACGCACACAACCATGTACGCAACACAACACGCACGCACAAACACAAAACGCACACCATATGCACACAAACACGCACACCAGACGCACACCAGACGCACACAAAACACACACCAGACGCACAAACACACACCAGACGCACAAACACACACCAGACGCGCACAAACACACACCAGACGCACAAACACACACCAGACGCACAAACACACACCAGACGCACAAACACACACCAGACGCACAAACACACACCAGACGCACACAAACACACAATGGAAATACAGAGCAGAGAATCAAGAGATGAGTTCCAGGGAAAAGATGGATATTGACAGAACAGGATGAAACACACAGAACAGTCAGAGACAGGGATTCAATCCTGAATATTCAATAACAGTATTAACACATTCAGGACTTTTGTTGTGTATAAAACTCACTTAATTAGCTACAAAAACAATCCGTGTCCGATATGGATCTTCAATGGCTGACGTCATCATCTCTGATAGCAAATATCTGCCCAATTATTGAGCCGGTATATCGTTACTCAATACAACTTTAAAACACAGCAATTATTCCTTACCGACTCAATAGTTTATCAAATACATGTTTTTAAATTTAAATGCTAACCTGATACTCTCATCACAAAGTTATCAAAGGACCTTTTAATAAAAGAACAAAGAACGAGTTAATTTGCCAAAGATGAACATCAGACAAAGCCAATAACAAACCAATTAACCCTCTGAATGATGGACGTCTCACGGATTCATCCGACACTTTTACATATCTGTGGGGGAAGCCTTGAAATCTTTTGTCTCGCATCATCAGAAAACTTTTATTTAAAGAGAATTACATTTTAAAGTTGTCTGTGTATAAGAGACCACTCTCAACACTGGCAAACATACATGATCTAATCACACGTCACACAGATATCAGATGACAGAGGAATAGAGACCACATTACAGACTTCCAAGCAGGTCAAAATAAAAACATCATTCTTCCTTCAATCAGGCCCTCATTATTCCTTGTGAAAACCTTCCTTCACATTAGGTAACCCCACAGCCATGATGAAGACACCCGCATTATCACAATCACAGCTTACCATCACTTGATGATGACTCTTCCTCATCTTCATCTTCCTCCTCGTCGTCTTCTGCTGCCTCTGGGTCACTTCCTCCTCTCAGCTTGGCGTGGATCTCCACAGCTTCCTTCCAGGGCACTCCACCCAGATCAGACGGCCCGGCCTCTTCTGGCTCTTCATCCTCTTCCTCCATATCAGACTCTGAACTACTGCAGGAGTGACAGATATTTACACTGAACACAAACTGTCTCTCCCCGAATACTCTTCATACTGACTGTATCACACGCCGCAGTTGAGATGAGCTCAACATACACAGTGCGAGTCATGAGGTCCGATTCCTGAACGAATTACTCTTTTGAACTGGGTCTTTCAGGGACGGACATCTTGGCAAAGGCCCTGGGGCCAATTATTTAAAAGGGGGGGGGGGGGTTTCATTGTTCAAAAGGGGTTTCAAGTGGGTGGGGGGGGGGGGGGGTGGCGGGCAGTCAAGGGCCCCATTGGCCCGTTTGGTAATCCGTCCCTGGACATTGAGTACACACTAAATGGTCTGTACTTATATAGCACCTTTAGCCTTAGCGGTTACCAAAGTGCTTTACACTGCGTCTCACACACTCTCTCTTTCTCTCTCTCACACACACACACACACACACTCTCACGCGCGCGCGCTCTCACACGCGCGCGCTCTCACACACACACGCGCTCACACACACACACACACACGCTCACACACACACACACGCTCTCACACACACACACGCTCTCACACACACACACACCGTCCCAGCTGCCATGAAAGGCGCTAACATGCCATTTAGAGCAACTTGCCCAAGGACACTACAGGAACCGAACCGCCAACCCCGCGATTAGTGGCCAACCCGCTCTACCAACTGAGCCACTAATATACACACACACCTTTACTATCAAGACTCTGACCATCAATCTATAGAGCAATTATGTGATTTGGAGACTAAAAACAGCCATTTGGCTCCTAAATGTTTGTGCTTCGGAGCCAGTGGCTCATTTTCTGGAGCCCTGAGAAGACATACCTGGATCCCTCCCCCACATCGGTGTTTTTGTTCTGCACACTGCTGAGATTGTGTTCTGCAAGCGTTTCCTCCGGGACCTCCTCCAGCTCCTCCTCTCTCATCATAGACAGGCGGTAATTCTCCAGCTCGATTCTTTCTGGAGTGCCTTTCAGACGCTTGGCCACGCTGGGCTCCACCACCCCGTTCACCTCTGACCCCATGATGAGCAAATAGAAAAACAGCAGGGAAAAAACAGACAACACCGTTAATGTAAGAAATGACTAGGCACAACTAATGCCCCCAATGACCCCAATAAAGTCTTCATTGTTCAATCTAAAGCAGCACGTCTCAGTACAGAGGCTCAAGTACATCACAAACCCTTTTAAAATGGGTTGAATCAAATGTCCACCCACCTCAGCTTCATATTTGCTCTAAATCGTCTTTTTAAAGTGAAAATGTTTGCACATATGGCTGTTCGTTTACTCTGTTTTTAGCCGTGGAAAAACAAGAAACACAGTCAAAGCAATAACTCAGCTTTTTATTTACATAAACAATATGTAGCCGTCATGATATCACATTTAAATATGTTCTCAGTACAATACTCTTAAACACATCCTCATAATTAATACAAGATTTGGTTACCTTGCCTTTTCCCATCCTATAAGGTAACAATGCAGTAACACGTACCATCTATTTATATTTTTATATTAATGAACAGGTGGACATGTGCATGAGTCATTTTACTTTATCCCATTAAGGAAATCCCAAAGCCAATTTGTGCATGTAATTGAACATAAAATCCATGATTGTGTTGGAAGTGGTTGTGTCCCGAAAGCATCGGTAGCCTAAAGGAGATCGTGGAAACCATTGGCGCCAACGGACTCCACGATCAACTTAAGCTTGAGATGCTAGAAAAAACATTTAATTCTATAAACACATTATATAAACTATTTTAAGATGGTTAAGACGGTTTCAAAACGAGGTATGCTCAATTGACAGCATTTGTGGAATAATGCTGATATAATTTAGACTCAATGGAAGTCAATGGGGTCCATTTGTAAACGTTCAAATACTGTTTCAAAAGTATAGACATAAACAGTGTGCTAACGTGACTTTACTGTGATAAAATCACTTAATAACCGTATCTGTGTAAAGTTATATCCACTGAAGGCAGCAGGAAGTGTTCGAGCGGCCATCTTGGTATGCCCAAACTCTCAGAGCATCAATGACTGACCTGCGGATACGACAGTTGCATTTCGCCCTCTAGTGACATCTTTAATTAGCTCGTTACGGATAACATTCGTTACGAGGGAGAAGATATACGCAGATCACGACGCCCTGCCCCGGCGTTCAGTCTATAAGTGCAGCACAACAATCACCGAAGGAAGCGGTAAAATGGTCCAAAAGTTGTAATGCAAGTAGGAAAAGCTATAATATCTGCTCGTTTAGGGTGACCATATGTCCTCACCCCCGAAAGAGACTTTTTTTTAAAGTCAGAACGGGATTTCTAAATCGCCTTAAATGCCCGGGATTTCCACGTTTTCATTTTGAAGCACTCGCTGTTTCAATACATGGATACATGTCATAAATACACGTTCGTTTGAGCGAGACAGAGAGAATCTATACTGTGCCCGAGCACGTTTGACCACCAAAGTCCAGTTCATTTGACTAGTATGGTCGCTCCATACCGTGCCCGTGCATGATGGTGGGCTCGGGCATGGTTCAGTTGGGTCAGACATGGTATGCATCTAGTGTGATTGCCAATGATACAACTGGGCAAAGGGATCACTTTGGTCTATGGCACAGGTGCAGTGTTTACTGGAGATTTGGGCAGACGGAGAGTATACAGGAACAACTGGATACAACATACAAGAACTATGATATATTTGGTCAAATTCGCAAATCTACTTTCGTGCTTGTGGAAACTAAAGAACCATCGAGCCATTGTGACGAGCTGAAAATAAATGTAGGTTCAGTATCTGAAGATACAGATTGCACTCATTCAGCTTGGACCAAAAGGTTCAATTCCAGTGGAACGATGCTGTCGACAATTAGGCATGTGAGAGGGCCGTGTGTCACCATGCCCCAAACGACTCAAAATAAACCACAAAGTAACGTTACGATGATGGACTCCATTGTGCCCAGTGAGTGCGCTTTTCTTCACGTTTTCTTCAAAACAAAGAGTCACATCGTAATGACGTACACATGCTCAGGCCCAGACGTAAAGTGCAATGTGAGTGTAGGCCAGCGAGGGAGTGGGGGATAATCGAGCTTGGGCACGGTACAAGGTCCCCAATTTGGCACGCCCAATTCCCAATGTGCTCTAAGTCCTCGTGGTGGCGTAGTGACTCGCCTCAATCCGGGTGGTGGAGGATGAATCTCAGTTGCCTCCACATCTGAGACAGTCAATCTGCGCATCTCATCACGTGACTTGAGCGTGTAACCATGGAGACGTAGCGCATGTGGATGCTTCACGCTATTCTCCGCGGCATCCACGCACAACTCACCACACGCCCCACTGAGAGCGAGAACCACATTATAGCGACCACGAGGAGGTTACCCCATGTGACTCTACCCTCCCTAGCAACCGGGCCAATTTGGTTGCTAAGGAGACCTGACTGGAGTCACTCAGCACACCCAGGATTCAAACTCGCAACTCCAGTAGTGGTAGAG
The DNA here is from genome assembly GCF_025860055.1 of Xyrauchen texanus. NCBI lineage: Eukaryota > Metazoa > Chordata > Actinopteri > Cypriniformes > Catostomidae > Xyrauchen > Xyrauchen texanus. Next base: position 41,307,109 of record NC_068304.1, on the reverse strand, counting down.
ATTTGTGCTTTTTTTATTAAATTCAAAATACATTTTTGCTGTAATCAACATTATACCACAAATGCTGTCGATTGAGCTTAACTTGAACCCGGAATATTCCTTTAAGAACCCACCAACCGTTATCTCTAATTTACTGTAATCTGTCAATGTCTTTTCATCTCATGACTTTGGGTGAAATATGACAGAGACGTTTGTGTCATACAGGGAGGTGCTATAGGTATATCTTAGGTATATCTTCATATAATACAACTTTTGTTAAACTGCTTTACATAATCAAGCACACATTTTACATTGGCATTAACCCGATAGCTTCGCACTGTCAATCATTCTCTGTGATGAACACGTGACAGATGCCACAAGCAGCAGGGTTAATATGCAGAGGAGAATTAGGAGATGCAAAGATAGATGTAGACCAATCACAGGCACTAGATCAGCAATAACCTGCTCTGATAGGAGAGGGGAAAGGTAAAGCTTACAGAGTCGACCAATCACAAGCACTACATCACAAAAGGTGCACAGATCAGAATCACAAAAGGCATCATCACACATCGACCCAGCAGAGAGAAAGGAGAGGTTTTAGCTAAAGGGAAAAACAGGCAATAAATAAACAATCAAATATTCATTACATGTACACAACACATGCAGGCAAAAAGGGTCAAGTTACTTAATAAATAGCATTGAAGTTACTTAGACATCTGTGTCTCTGTTTGAGCCATATCACATGTTTAAGAGCATTGTCACAATTATTTAAATAAATCATTAACACACTTAATTGCCACTTCTTTGTCTGGATGGTTTACTGGATCCAAAGAAACCGGATTTGGATGCACCCATACAGCCAAACGGTTTACAAAGAGTTAATCATTTGTGCCATTTGACAAGCACAAGGTCACAGGAAGTCACAGCAGATGCAGACAGGAAGTGCCTGGTTAGCTCAGAGACAGGAAGGGGTCATGCTAGAGAACACTGAGCAGGATGTTTAGAGTAAAGCAGGACAGGAGATAGAGGCAGTAGGCGAGCAGGAAAGGGGAACCAAAGGGATTGTGTGCCACCTGGTGGCGGGTCCAGGACATCACCCGGAGCAACGAGTGCAGTGTGCCCTTTACTCCTCGAGAGAGGTACAGGACAGGGCCTAAAGAGGGAAAGTGGGTACCTGAGGGACGGCGCTCCACAGGGGCTTGGGAAGTTAAGGCTTGGCCCGCGGTGTCCACTGCATTATGGTTTACGGCCAACACCTGGGGCTCCTATGACCAAAACAAAAAATTTATTCTTTACTATACGTTACTATAACAGATATATATATATATATATATAAAAAAAAAATCCACCATGGGGACATGAGAGTTCCTGAAGTTGAAGAAACACCCGTAAACAATCAGGTAGGTACCTTTGGTTTTACTGGAACTGGCGCAGGCCGTTTCCTCTGTGCCAGACCAGACTGTCGGTAGCAATAGTGCGGTTTACAGTAAAACTTCCCTACAAGAGCAAAAACACAGTTACATCATCAGCATTAGTTCCACCATTGTTCAAAGCGGAGGGAAAAAAATGCAATGTCATCATGCAAAATGTGTTTAAAATGGTCAATTTCCTCCAAACGTGCATATTTGCTACTATGCAAAGTGAGAATAATTGGCAAAAGAAATGGCCCCACTGATCACAAAGCACAGATGTATTTCATACCATCCTCCACGTCGAAGGCGTACGAGGACAGACGGAGGGTAGTGCCACAGTAGTCGCATTTGAAGCAGCTGCGATGGAAGAACTTTCCCTCTGCGCTGAGACGTTCCATCACGTAGACCCGTTTCCGACAGAAGAAACACACATCACTGCCACCGATGTTCTGGGGAAACACCTTACGCAAGGAACCCTGCGCAGACATAGAGATGAGACATGTTAGATCAGGACCTTTCCTGTAAAAACACGAGGCACCCAAACGGACAGGGCATCATTTGGGGTGACATCTATCTGATGCTTCTAGGAGTTGAAGGTTCAACAGCAGATGTGAGTAATAAACACTAGCTTGCAGTCTGGATTAACCGTTTTGACAGTAGCGTGCATACTGTAGTAAAGCAGTCAAGTTCTGTGCACTAGTTGGTAAACGGGGGAAATGTGCTATGCAGTTTGCACTATGCGCTATATGCCAAACCTACAGCACCCATAATTCTTACCCAATCCCTTTTCTCAAGATGATGCCTGGGGTCATCCTGAGCCTGAAGCTGATTGGCTATTTGCTCAGCCAGTGAGCTCATGCCCCCTGTGCACATCTTCACATAATGCTACAGATAGTGAACAGACAAAAGAATGGACGAGGGAAGACAAATGACAGTACAAAAGAAATGGAGCCAAGTTGAAAGATGACAGGGAGACCGTACATGTTTCAGGACAGTGAAGAATGAAAAGAGGAACAAGTTAAATGATGTTCTGGCATGCTTGGTTGATCAGATGTGTAGATGAGAGAAGGCACAAGTTGAACACACAAAATGAAGTTTCACACACATTTTTAGAAGACAGGCGTTTGTTTACTAGCCCAAGTCTAAAAGTGACATTCTGATGCATATTCATCTGTCTCCTGAAATGTGTTCCTCATGTTGTTACAATCCACGTTTCAAAGCAAACTCAAATTCATTACCTGGTGACATTAAGTAAAGGTCGACCGATAGTGGATTTCGCCGGAACGATCACAGAGGTGTTGGAAAAGGCCGATAAGGGATTCATCATTTATTTGTATTTTTTTATTTTTTATAAAATGGTAAAAAAAAAATATGAATTCTTAGCCTGTCCTTTCAATGATGCACACAGACGTCGAGTCTACAAGATTCTTAAGATAATAAAATCCCAAAAGCAGTTTTTTGTGCAACCAAAATCCAAATAATAACCAAAACATTCAGGTTTGATGTGTTAACTTTAAACAAGGCCTAAATACACAGGGGACACTTATTTTGAAATGAAAGACACTTGACCCCATTACAATGCTCTAGAAGTATTTATATACACTCACCTAAAGGATTATTAGGAACACCTGTTCAATTTCTCATTAATGCAATTATCTAATCAACCAATCACATGGCAGTTGCTTCAATGCATTTAGGGGTGTGGTCCTGGTCAAGACAATCTCCTGAACACCAAACTGAATGTCAGAATGGGAAAGAAAGGTGATTTAAGCCATTTTGAGCGTGGCATGGTTGTTGGTGCCAGACGGGCCGGTCTGAGTATTTCACAATCTGCTCAGTTACTGGGATTTTCACGCACAACCATTTCTAGGGTTTACAAAGAATGGTGTGAAAAGGGAAAAACATCCAGTATGCGGCAGTCCTGTGGGCTGAAAATGCCTTGTTGATGCTAGAGGTCAGAGGAGAATGGGCCGACTGATTCAAGCTGATAGAAGAGCAACTTTGCCTGAAATAACCACTCGTTACAACCGAGGTATGCAGCAAAGCATTTGTGAAGCCACAACACCCACAACCTTGAGACGGATGGGCTACAACAGCAGAAGACCCCACCGGGTACCACTCATCTCCACTACAAATAGGAAAAAGAGGCTACAATTTGCAAGAGCTCACCAAAATTGGACAGTTGAAGACTGGAAAAATGTTGCCTGGTCTGATGAGTCTCGATTTCTGTTGAGACATTCAGATGGTAGAGTCAGAATTTGGCGTAAACAGAATGAGAACATGGATCCATCATGCCTTGTTACCACTGTGCAGGCTGGTGGTGGTGGTGTAATGGTGTGGGGGATGTTTTCTTGGCACACTTTAGGCCCCTTAGTGCCAATTGGGCATCGTTTAAATGCCACGCCCTACCTGAGCATTGTTTCTGACCATGTCCATCCCTTTATGGCCACCATGTACCCATCCTCTGATGGCTACTTCCAGCAGGATAATGCACCATGTCACAAAGCTCGAATCATTTCAAATTGGTTTCTTGAACATGACAATGAGTTCACTGTACTAAAATGGCCCCCACAGTCACCAGATCTCAACCCAATAGAGCATCTTTGGGATGTGGTGGAACGGGAGCTTCGTGCCCTGGATGTGCATCCCACAAATCTCCATCAACTGCAAGATGCTATCCTATCAATATGGGCCAACATTTCTAAAGAATGCTTTCAGCACCTTGTTGAATCAATGCCACGTAGAATTAAGGCAGTTCTGAAGGCGAAAGGGGTCAAACACAGTATTAGTATGTGTTCCTAATAATCCTTTAGGTGAGTGTGTGTGTGTGTGTGTGTGTGTGTGTGTGTGTGTGTGTGTGTGTGTGTGTATATATATATATATATATATATATATATATCTATCTACACACACATCTACACACACACACACACACACACACACACACACAGGTCCTTCTCAAAAAATAAAGTTCATTATTTTCCATAATGTAATGATAAAAATTTAACTTTCATATATTTTAGATTCATTGCACACCAATTGAAATATTTCAGGTCTTTTATTGTTTTAATACTGATGATTTTGGCATACAGCTCATGAAAACCCAAAACTCCTATCTCAAAAAATTAGCATATTTCATCCGACCAATAAAAGAAGTGTTTTTAATACAAAAAAGTCAACCTTCAAATAATTATGTTCAGTTATGCACTCAATACTTGGTCGGGAATCCTTTTGCAGAAATGACTGCTTCAGTGCTGGCGTGGCATGGAGGCAATCAGCCTGTGGCACTGCTGAGGTGTTATGGAGGCCCAGAATGCTTCGATAGCGGCCTTAAGCTCATCCAGAGTGTTGGGTCTTACGTCTCTCAACTTTCTCTTCACAATATCCCACAGATTCTCTATGGGGTTCAGGTCAGGAGAGTTGGCAGGCCAATTGAGCACAGTAATACCATGGTCAGTAACCATTTACCAGTGGTTTTGGCACTGTGAGCAGGTGCCAGGTCGGTGCTGAAAAATGAAATCTTCATCTCCATAAAGCTTTTCAGCAGATGGAAGCATGAAGTGCTCCAAAATCTCCTGATAGCTAACTGCATTGACCCTGCCCTTGATAAAACACAGTGGACCAACACCAGCAGCTGACATGGCACCCCAGACCATCACTGACTGTGGGTACTTGACACTGGACTTCAGGCATTTTGGCATTTCCTTCTCCCCAGTCTTCCTCCAGACTCTGGCACCTTGATTTCGAATGACATGCAAAATTTGCTTTCATCCGAAAAAAGTACTTTGGACCACTGAGCAACAGTCCAGTGCTGCTTCTCTGTAGCCCAGGTCAGGCGCTTCTGCCGCTGTTTCTGGTGCCTGTGCACGGTGGCTCTGGATGTTTCTACTCCAGACTCAGTCCACTGCTTCCGCGAGGTCCCCAAGGTCTGGAATCGGTCCTTCTCCACAATCTTCCTCAGGGTCCGGTCACCTCTTCTCGTTGTGCAGCGTTTTTTGCCACACTTTTTCCTTCCCACAGACTTCCCACTGAGGTGCCTTGATACAGCACTCTGGGAACAGCCTATTTGTTCAGAAATGTCTTTCTGTGTCTTACCCTCTTGCTTGAGGGTGTCAATGATGGCCTTCTGGACAGCAGTCAGGTCGGCAGTCTTACCCATGATTGCGGTTTTGAGTAATGAAACAGGCTGGGAGTTTTTAAAAGCCTCAGGAATCTTTTGCAGGTGTTTAGAGTTAATTAGTTGATTCAGATGATTAGGTTAATAGCTCGTTTAGAGACCCCTTTCATGATATGCTAATTTTTTGAGATAGGAATTTTGGGTTTTCATGAGCTGTATGCCAAAATCATCAGTATTAAAACAATAAAAGACCTGAAATATTTCAGTTGGTGTGCAATGAATCATAATATAATTTTTATCATTACATTATGGAAAATAATGAACTTTCACAATATGCTAATTTTTTGAGAAGGACCTGTATATATATATATATATATATATATATATATATATTTATTTATTTATTTATATATAGCCTAAATAATCACCAGATGAAGAGTTTGTAGATCTATTTCACCAGATGAGGTTTATTGATAAGGCATAAAAACTAAACCTAAAAATTAAATCGGCAACAATCGGCACAGATTCTTTTAGCAATAACCGATAGGTCCAAAAAGCAACTATCGGCACCGATTAATCGTTAAAACACATATATTGGTCTACCTCTAATATCAAGAGTCATTAACATCCAATATTCAGGTTAGAGTTTCCAAAGATAGCATTTACGCACATGAAGAGCGCAACAGTCTGATTCTGGAAGTCCTATTAGGCATGAGCATTTGGGCAAATTCCTTTAAGCGAGTAAGCGCCAGCATGAACTAGTTATGGATGACGTTTATGATGACTGTCTGTGATTTGTGGAGCTTCAAAAGTCTGGTCACCATCCACTTGCATTTTAAGGAACCGCTGATCGGAGATATTCTTCTATATTTCTTCACATGTGTTCTGCTGAAGAAAGAAAGTCTCACATCTGAGATATCTGAGGATTTTAATCTCTGGGCGAACCCTTTAAAGTAGTTTTGTATCTGTGGAGCGGAGGGGGGCGGGGCCGGTCGGAATATCGCGCGCCCGGTCCCCAATCAGCCTGATGAGGCGCGCGAGGGATAAAGGCGGCCGGTGGCGATTGTTCGAGAGAGAGAATTACGGACATGTCCGTCATGTGTGTTTGTTTATGTGTTTTGAGTTTCTCATTAAAATATAATTTATGTTGACAAGCCGGTTCTCGCCTCCTCCTTGCCCATCCTTCAACTGTGTTACATTGGTGCTGAAACCGGGAAGGAGGAGGGATGCCCGTCGCAGAGTCCTCGACACTGCCGTCCACCCAGGGGCGCCGCTGCCATCTGCCGGGGGCGGAGTAGCCCGACCGCCGGATGCGGAGTGCGGCCGTTGTCCACGGGGCAAGTGGGGACTGGATACCCGACCGCCTGGAGCGAGGAGCCGCTGCCGGGCGGAGGAGTGCCCTGCCGTCCCCAGAGGCGCAGAGGGGTCGAGGGAAGACCGCCGTCCACGAGGGGAGGAGGGAAGAAACTCTCCGACCGCCCGGGCGGTAGAGCCGCTGCCAGGGGCGGAGGAGTGTCCCCATTTGCCGCCAGAAAAGCGGAGGCGCGTTCTGCCCGCTGGGGGTCGGCGGTTTCACTCCGGTTCAGCCCGGTGTTGGAGCGGCTGTCGTCCGCCTGAGTGTGGAGGAGTGTTCGAGGACCACGCGACGGTACATCAGAGAACCGGTGAGTGAGCTTTTTCTCTCTCCTCTCTCTCTCCCTGTCGCACCGTGTTGGCCTTTTCCCTCGCCTATTTTGTTTTTTTTTGTTGTTGTTGTTGTTGTTGTCTTCCCTCCTATCTCCTCCCAGGGCGAGGAAGGCGGGGATGACCACGCGGAGCATAAGATACACCCGCCCCAGGGATAGGGTGGGTGTACGTCATGCCGGTGGCACCCGGCCTGAGATAACGCCGGGAGGAGTGTGGAGCGGAGGGGCGGGGCGGTCGGAATATCGCGCGCCGGTCCCCAATCAGCCTGATGAGTAGCTGAGGGATAAAGGTGGCGGTGGCGATTGTTCGAGAGAGAGAATTACGGACATGTCCGTCATGTGTGTGTTTATGTGTTTTTGAGTTTCTCATTAAAATATAATTTATGTTGACAAGCCGGTTCTCGCCTCCTCCTTGCCCATCCTTCAACTGTGTTACAGTATCATTGTCTTTTTATCTGACTTTCAAATACTTCTGCTTTTAATCAAAGTTTGTAATGTGATCCATCTCGGAGCTCTATTGGTGCGTTCACAAACAACGAATTGTATTGCGCGAGCATTCCCGCTTCCCTTTGGAAAAGGACAGGAGGCGGGGCTTCCATGACATGGCTCATAGTAAAGTATGACCAATAGCTGGAATCAAGTAGATGCGCATATTTTCATAACTTACTAGTCCAACTTCCTCCAAGCAATGTCTTTGATCATCCGGTCTCTGTACATGATGACGTTGTGTCGTACAATTCCAGGTGTCCACACACCGCTACAACAAAGTTTTCATCCATTTGTCCAGATTTATTCTGCTACTACATTAGTGACATCCGGACAATCTCAATGCTGATAGGCTCCCGTGACAACGCGTCATGCGGATTTCTCGCTCGAGTTAAAAATGTCAACTTTTCAAATTCGTAAAATTTCAAGTTACATGGGGTAACCTCCTGGTGGTGGTGATTAGTGGTTCTCTCAATGGGGCGTGTGGTGAGTTGTGTGTGGATCGTGGAGAGTAGCATGAGCCTCCACACTAACGCACTCAAAAAGTCACGTGATGGGGTAACCACCTCGTGGTCGCTATATTGTGGTTCATTGCTCTCTGTGGGGTGCGTGGTGAGTTGGACGAGGATGCCGCGGAGAATAGTGTGAGCTGCCACACCTCTCTAAAAATGTAATTTACGGGGGTCTGGGTATCTCAGCGAGTACTGACACTGACTATCACATCTGGAGTCGTGAGTTTGAATCCAGGGTGTGCTGAGTGACTCCAGCCAGGTCTCCTTAGCAACCAAATTGGCCCAGTTGCTAAGGAGGGTAGAGTCACATGGGGTAACCTTCTCATGGATGCTATAATGTGGTTCTCGCTCTCCGTGGGGCGTGTGGCGTCCACATGCGCTACGTATCCATGGCAATGCCCTCAACAAGTCACGTGATAAGATGCGCGGATTGACGGTTTCAGACGCGGAGGCAACTGAGATTCGTCACTACGCCACCACGAGGACGTAGAGCGCGCATTGGGAATTAGGCGTTCCAAATTGGGGAGAAAAAAAAAAAAGAACTGAAAATACTCTGCATTAGCGAAGGCATTCAAACCATCATACGTTCAATTGAAACACCCATGCTCATCTCAGCACCTGATGCTGGGGGTCAGAGGGCAGGAGGGGTCGCTCAGGACTGAAGCTGGGAGTCGAAAGCCACTGCTCAATAAAGAACCGTGATGGCGTTTTCATCACCTCCACAGGATTTAGATGAAGGAAGAGATAGCTATTAATGTCTATATATATGGAAAGAGTGCAGATCTTTGCTAACGCAAGGCCACAACTCAAAGAAAACATTGAAAACCATGTAATATGTCATTCCACCATTCTTCAGTTAGTAAAGAGCATGCGCGGTTTCTCTGGAGTTCCTCTACCTGTGGCTCGTTCTTCCTCTCGGGTTTGCCAGTAAACTTAGCCGTTAGTCTCTCAGCTCTCTCTTGAATGCTAGGGATGTGTATTGGCTCTAATTCGTCCACATTAGGCAGGCTAACTTCCTGTAAACGGAGAGTCACTCAAATACAAACAGGTTTAAACCGTTTAACACAATTTCAGAGTTTTAGTGCTCACGTGCTTGCGGTTCAGTTTTATAACTATAAAGAAATTCTTCAAAACAAGCTACTTGATCGATCACAAACACATGCAGGTTCACAATTAAGGTGCTTGTCAATCAAAATCACCCAAAGAAATGCAGGATTTTTATTCCAGGCTCAAAACAAATTAATCTCAATCAACAGAACGTGTGGCTTAATGATGATTACCACAAACATTAAATTCGACTCGTCCCTCCTTTTCTTTTATAAAAGCACAAATGTGTGTTCCAGTGGGGCACTTACAATGCAAGTCAATGGGGACACTTTTTGGAGGTTTAAAAAAGGCAGAAATGTGACGCTTATAATTTTATAAATGCACTTACATTAATTCTTCTTGTGTTATTTGAGCTGTAACGTTGAACGGGTCGTTTTACGGTTTTCTGAGACACGTCGTCATGGCAACAAAGTTGTAAAATTGTCTATAACGTTCCACAGATGCAGTTACTAAGTGATTGTATCATGTATAATTGTGTTAAACTCATGTTAACACACATTGTTTATACTTTTGAAACAGTATTTTAATGTTTTCAGATTAAACCCCATTGACTTGCATTGGAAGTGTCTCACTGGAACACACATTTGGGCTTTTTTGTATTTTAGTGGTAAATCAATATTATGCCACAAATCCTGTCGATTGAGGTGAACTTATATTGAACCTGAACTATTCATTTAAACATTTATTTGTTTATTTTTTTGCTTTTGATAGTAGTAATGTGATAACATGTTATTGAAGTTCAAATAATCAAACTTTAAATTTCATTCAGTTATCCTGGATCATGTTCATTTCATCATCATCATCATCCTTGTTTAATTCCGTCCCATCATTATTCTATAGAGAACACACAAAACTATTTCAACCAATCACTGCACTGAGATTTAATTTACAACTAGACAACAATCCAAACTAGAGGACTCAACACAATTTGTCAGTAGCGCTGCATGCAACTAATGAGTATTTTGACAAATCTAACGATTAGAGCAATTAATCGACTATATGGTCGATTATCGCATGGATTAATCGACAGCTCTTAACCGCCAATAGCTTGTTTGCGGTCACGTGATTCTGCTGACGTCAGATGGAGGGCAGGAATGAAAAGCACAATGGACAAGATGGAGGAAAGTCTGTACTGTACTAGTTTAGACGCTAGTATGAGAGAAATGTATAAACAGAAAATCACAACACATGTTGGACGTGATCCTTATTGTATGGAGTGATTTTTCAACGGAATACTTGCCTGCCATCGAGGCGGTAGATATAAGCATCTACCTTGTCCTCCAGACATCCTCCTCCACCAGAAAACAAAAGAAAGCGTACAAAAGTATGGATGCATACAACTTACCTCGGTACCAAGGTGCTCCACAATGACTGTCCTTTGGTTTTCGCCCGGGTGAGTGACTTTTCATTAACCTAGCAACAAACATTAGCCGCTGCGGCGCCTCTCGTTGTTTACGTGATTAGGTTAACCACACTCAAAGGTCCGCCGAAACGCCACTAAAGACATGGATCATCGTGAGACAAGATGGAGACGTTATTGCAGCTCATTGCAATTGCACGGCAGGGTAAGTTATTTATGTCTGCATGCAAAGACTTTAACATTACTAAGAACGGAAACAGCTAAAGTTATATAAACATAGCCACATAAGTTAGCTTTGATGAAGTGGTCACTGCATACACACACACGAGCATTATCCGATTCGGCTCCTCCCGACCGCAGACGCAGGGTTACAAGCCATTTTTTCAGCTGTTTTCAGTCAATTTCTTGCATTTCCCCCATATGAACAACAACTTTTGGTACACGATAAAAGCTCCTTGTGCCTCTCCTATCAGTCCTTGGCATGAGCAGCGAAAATACCAAAGCAATTACGAGGAAAATGATGGAATTCATGTTCCTGGATGACCAGCTGTTCTCCATAGTTGAGGACAGAGGCTTCAGAAATCTGATACATTTCCTCGATACAGAGTAGGAGGTACTTTCCGACGTTGCGTTGCCCGAGTTGTTTAATCTCGTGTCATGTCACACACGCAGCCTGTTATCTGTCAACATTTGGGTACACAAATCCGGGTGAGGGGAAGGGGGGTGCTGGATGGCAGAGGCAGGCTAAATACATACAAATTGTGCCGTTGTGATTTAACGTCATTTTTCCCACCGTGTCCGATATTAAAATCAGTGCGACACACTTTGCAAAAGGCGTGGGCATTGTCAATATGGCTTCGGGATATGAAATTAAATTCTTCCATCCAGCTGTTGTTAAATGTACATGTATATTTAGTTTTTTTCACCGGAGCACCAGCTGAGTCTTCCACTCCCATCTACCAGTGATGCTTGATTTAACATCCCGCGTCTACTGCCTGCGCAGATATCAACAGCGCGGATATCAACAGCGCAAATGGGTTGTAGGTTGCCAGATTGAGGTCATAAATGATTTGTAATGTGTGTGATGTGTCGATTGTGTGAGTAGGATGCATTTCATTCAAGATCTGGCAAATGGACCCCCTTGGAATAATATATTGATTTGATTATTCATATAACGTGGTTTGGGCCATACAAATTATGGGAGTATTTTTTGGGAGAGATAACAAAACGGGAGACTCCCGGGAAAAACGGGAGTGTTGAAGCCGTTCCCGAAGCAGTGCTCAGTTTTACAACTGATATTTGGACATCTAACGTAAGTTGAGCGTATTGGACACTTCAGTTTTTCAGATCTTTGGAATTGTTTTGTTAGACGAGTAATGAAGAGAAAAAGGTCCATTTATACAGTGGGAAATGACATCTGTTATATAAAGCAACTCATTTGCAGTTAATTGTTATTTCTACCTTCAGTCACAGAGCACTTTATTTTGAGAGTTGTTTAAGTGAGAGAAGATCCTGTAACGTAGTGCAGTTTGGGGGAAATTGTAATGTTTAATCATTTATTTTATTATGAAAATAAAATGTTGCATTGAAGAAAGGTAGATTTTGTTTGTATATGTGGTCAATAATAGTTCTTAGAAAGAAAATCGGAAAAAATCGGTATCGGCAGGTCACACTTGCAAAAAATCGGAAATCGAAATCGGCCAAGAAAATTGCAATCGGTGCATCTCTAATTATGAGTTTGTGATAATAGTGCTTCCTGTGTGGAAAATCACTTCCTGCCCTCCATCTGCATTTTACGGCACAGCAACGCAGTGACATCATGTGCAAACAAGCTATTCAACTTGTGTCTTGAGTTGCATCAAACACCGACTTACTAACAACGCATAAATGAGGATGAACGTGTACTGTAAAAACACCTTCGAAATTACAAATTTTTCAGTGAATTACTCGAATAGTTGATGAAATAATCGGCCAAATAGTCGTTGATCACTCTAAATGTTAGATCTGTTAAATTACAGGGACAAATAAAACTAGGTGAGGGTTTTTATGAAGTGATTATGTCCTTGTTAGCTTAACTTCAATAAAGGATGCCATTATTATCGTCAATAATATCGGCCATACTTTTCAGAACCGAATCACTTGCACGAATGTTATTGGTGCACACAAGGTAATTCCAATAAAGAAAAATCCTTATAGGGCCTGGTAGGCAATTTGGTAAAGCTGATGATGCCAATCAGTGGAACTGGACGTGGCTGTTTGGCACTATTGAAGAAGTGCAATACATTGCATGACAAGTCAATCTGCAATCATGGATTATCTGCTATCCAGATTCAACACATGCGGCTGTTATCATCATCATCATCATCATCATACCACAATACATTCCTATACCACACCATCACTCCACTACAGTATACTTCATAATTCAATTAATCATTCAAGGCTGCTAGGACACGTGTTCAGATAAGGGGAAAGAGATCTGTTAAAGTCAGACCGTGTGAGGTTAGTACAGGTGGAGGACGGGATGATGTGATGAGAGCGTCACCTGTGTGTGTGGAACAAACGATGAAGAGAATGAGGAAGATGAAGGTGAGGAGGAAGAGAGGAGAATAGTTTTCTTAGGGCAGCTCCTTAAGACCTCAGGACCGCTGCTGGCCTTCAGAGAGACGAGAGAGCAGTGAGACGGACGTTACACGTGCATAACTCATCTCAAACACACACACACACACACACACACACACACACGTTTTGCATTTGACACGATGATGGACAGGAATGTTGTGTTAAACTACAAACAGTAAAACATTAGAAAAGAATCAAAACACAGATATCAGAAACACTTGCGCACACACACACACACACACACAGACCTCCCATGAGCATGGCAGGCACAATAAAGCAATCAAAACCACATCTAAACTACTGCAATCAGAAGGGGAATATCAGCACCAGAACAATAAGCAACAGTTCACTTCATTCATCACAATCAAACTGGAAAGACAAACAATGAACACTAAAGCACAGAGTGGATTAGCCTCTGGATTTCTAATGTACGGAGCAAACCTAATCGAATAAACGAACAACAACACGTGGAGATAACTAGTCCTTGACTCCTACAAGGAAACTAGAAAGACATGAGAGATGACCGGTGTTTTCTACCTGCTCTTGTCTGCTGGGCAGCATTTGACACTTCAGTCTTTCCTTATAACAGAAACTCATCTGCTCCTGTAACTGTGTGTGCCTCTGAACACACACACACACACAGTATGTGACATGCTCGCTTCTCACATGTGCAAAGAATGCTCAAATACACAGATTTCCTGATCAAATAACAACACTTTGCCCACCAACAGATCTTGACGTCAGCAATAGGCCTCCTGTTGTTCTGAAGTCGTCAATGGAAATTTGTGCATAGACAGTTTTATAACATTATGGGCCTCATTCATGAAACTTGCAAAACTGAGTGAATTTGTGCAAATCATTCGTAATTATTCTTAGAGATTGTCCCATTTAATTGACCCTTTGCTGTCACAATCACTTTACTTGAGCTGTGAAGTGTATATTTATATTTACATTACGTTTAACATCAAATCTAATTTAACTCTCATTTTGGTTAAACTTTTCCCCGGACTGTTTTCACAACATTCTCTATTTTAAAGCATGTCAGGTTAAGTCAATACACATTATGAGAGTAAAAGTTTACTTATAATTTGTTCTGTGTATTGTGTGTCCAAAGACGAGATCCAGGCCTTGTGGATTTACAGTCAGTTGATGATCAAAAAGTAAAAAATAAATACACATGAATTTGAATCTTGACATATGACCAAGCAGATGGTAGATAAGGTAAAAACAGCCATAATGCTTGAAAATTCAACTGTGCACACTTGCTCGGAATTGCTGCAGGTTCTCTTAAAGAGACAGTAGCGGGGTCTGGGTATCTCAGAGGTAAAGACGCTGACTATCACACCTGGAGTCAAATTCAGGGCGTGCTGAGTGACTCCAGTCAGGTCTCCTTAGCAACCAAATTGGCCCGGTTGCTAGGGAGGGTAGAGTCACATGGGGTAACCTCCTCGTGGTCGCTATAATGTGGTTCTCGTTCTCGGTGGGGCGTGTGGTGAGTGACTCCAACCAGGTCTCCTTAGCAACCAAATTGGCCCGGTTGCTAGGGAGGGTAGAGTCACATGGGGTAACCTCCTCGTGGTCGCTATAATGTGGTTCTCGTTCTCGGTGGGGCGTGTGGTGAGTTGTGCGTGGATGCCGCGGAGAACAGCTCCACATGCGCCATGTCTCCGTGGTAACGCAGTCAACAGGTCATGTGGTAAGATGCGCGGATTGACGGCTCTGACGCAGAGGCAACTGAGATTTGTCTTCCGGCACCCGGATTGATTCGAGTCACTACGTCACCAGGAGGACTTAAGAGCGCATTGGGAATTAGGCGTTCCAAATTGGGAGAAGAAAAAACAAGTAGCAATTTAGTGCTTTTTATTGATATCAATGTAAACTACAGACGTTTAAACAAAAAATTGAGTCAACTTGTTGAATAAACTAAAAAGAAACCAACCTTCAGAAAACAATCAAAACATTTTTTATAATAATTATTACAAATCCACTGCTAAATTCTGCTGAAAAGCGGCATTTATCTGCGTCGTGTTCACCTTGCATTATCATCATTGTACATTACATATAGAACATGTCACGCATTCACTGAATCAATGTTAGCGGATATGGGATAATTAAATGAATAGTGCAGGACCAATAGCGCAACCCTAAAAGCCTGTTCTAAACGAAATTCACCAATTAACTATTCTTAATATATTTTAAAACAGTGAAGACATTGTTGAGAATAATTAACACATAAGCCAAATCTACGAGATAGTATAAAATGCGCTGAAAGTTGCACGCATTTCACAACGTACAGTTGTGCATTAGTCATTGATCTAATGTGACAGCAGTTCTGTGAAGAATCAGTAACAGTTACGATGTAAAACATAATGAAAAAAGACCAGTGAGAAATGTACAATAAACCAAATGCACTGATCCAAAAATGGCATATCTAGCCTAAATGTCATTCAACGCTACTGCCTCAAAATTAGGTTGGAAACTTTCCATGGGAATTAATGGGAACAAACTGGAAATGTCCAAAATTACAGGTTAGCCTATAACAAGGCTAAAAAAAAAAAAAACATCTTGCAGCATAATCTTGGTTAAAACAGCCAGATTTAATGCAAATTTAGTTTAATTTGTACCTGCACATTCCTCAATCACATGCACACAGCACACTACTTACTGCAGCAGGACTACTGAAGTCAAGTTTGAACATCCAGTCAAGTTTTGATGATATTATTAGGGTAAATGGTGACTCAGGTGGTAGAGCGGGTCGGCCGCTAATCTCAGGGTTGGTGGTTTGATTCCCGGCCCACATGACTCCACATGCCGAAGTGTCCTTGGGCAAGACACTGAACCACAAGTTGCTCCCTATGGCAGGATAGCACCTTGCATGCAGCTCTGCCATCATTGGTGTGTGTGTGTGTATAAAGCGCTTTGGTAACCGCTAATGTTAATAATAGGCTATATAAGTGCAGACCATTTACCATTTAATATATTTGTTCAAAGTTTAACAAGCAAATATTAAATCAAATGTGTTTATACAGTAGCTGCACTGGAAATCAGATATGCTAAATGTAAGCTAGCTAACATCATGTCATTGCCAATTTAAGAGGCTAGTTATCATGGTGCTAGCTAGCTCAACTGTGCTGCTGTTTCTTCTGCTAGCCAGTTTTCTGTTCTCATACGAGAACGCAGGTTATAGTTTGATTTCGCTGCTTGAGTGTTCATCGATTCCTCTTGCCCATTTCTATTCATTCATCCAGCATCAACTGTAAAATATTTTTACCATTCCAGAATATTCCAATTGTTTAGCTAACTATTATTATATCCGTGCATGGCATTGCATTAGTGTTTTTACAAGCTTTTTTCTAATATTATTCTACAGAACAATGCCACGTGTGCCATCTGATGTGTGGGTACATGTGTGGTGTTAAGATCTCAGTGAAGAATGCCACAAAGATGCCGCAGCATATAGCCAAGTGCCCAAAGTTTTTCCCAATACTTCCAAAATTCCCCAACACACCAAGGCGGGCCTTAGCAAAGGAGCAGTTCAGTACGACAGTTAATGCACTAATGGTTTTTACAAACGACTTACACAGGAATGTCTTTTGCTTGTGGTTCATGAATGAGACCCATTGAACGGACTGTACTTCTTATATTGCTTAAGATTTAAACAGAACTAAGACACAAAAACCCAGTTACGATCCATTATTAAAGACAAAAAGACACTGACAAACATTGATGACACAGGATGATCTGAGAGGGTCTAAGGTTGCGGACGGGGGGGAATGTACTACACGCTTTACCTTCCTCCACGCCGGGACCGGGGCCAGACGCACAGACTCTTTCAGAGAGAGAGGGGCCACAGACGGGGTCAGGAGCCGCCCCAGGTTGGGCATTGAATCTCCCTGAGGCCGTATAACATGCGAGGAATTCCCAAAGCCAAATATGAGCCACAATGAATGTTCATGAGTGAGGGAAGAGAAATGGAAAATGAGTGATGAATCGGGAGAGACACACAGACACAGACGTTTCAGAGAAAATACCTGTAATATGTCATACATGAATAAAATGAGTTCTGACATGCATGAACGTATAGATGTACTAAGGACATGAGGCAAGAGTGAACAGATACACAAAACTCTGCTCCTGGCCACTCCTTCCTAGTCAAAATGTTAAAAGCCAGACCATAACAGGCACACTTGCAGCATGCTGTGCAGTTCTAGTAAACACAGAGTAGCTGCGATGGCCCGAGGAAAAGATTTAGAGATTGGAACATGTATTAACAGCACCCGAGAGCTCTATGCTCTTATTGGAGGCTGAAAGCATCATGAAAAGGGACAAAATATGAAATCTACAGATATGCAAGCGGTGGGGAATGACAGAGGTCGAGTTTGTCTGGGGCTGGTCACAAGTAGTCGAGGCACAGATTTGTAGGGCTGCCCCTGATAGTCGACCAAACATTAGTCGATGAGAAGAGTCTTGGTCCAACAAGATTTGATCGGTCAAGAAACAAAACTCAGGAACCCGACGAACACCGGTATTAGCGCTGGTTGGACGCTAGGTGGTACAATGGGGTCATTTTTGTTGTGCAGGTTTAGGGTTAATCCTACACAATAAAGCAAGACACCTTGATTTCAAACTTTATTATTTATATATTTTAACTAAAATGAAACTGGAAAAAAGTGCAATTACAATGTGTTCAACTATCTGAAAGATGGTTTTACAACAGTTGTGAACATCTCTCTGGCAAAGAAGCTTCATCTGTGCATTCTCCACCGGACGGGTATTTCCTTATCCAGGAAAATACATCATGTGTGTGAATAAATCAGTGTTGTTCCCCCCTTCATGATTTATATATATATCCAATTACGTCGGAAACCTCGGGGCTGAAGGATTTGTGAATATTCTTGCTTTATTGATTTTGCAATGAAAATTAAATGAATTAAAAACATTTAAATCTTAAATCAAATGCATTTCTAAATTCAAATTGCACTCCAAACGAAATGAAAAGGCAATTAAAATACTGAAGTGATAATATATATATATATGAATATATCTTAAACCACGTTTAAGATATAAAAACAATTATACGGAGTGGTGGTGGCGTAGTGGTCTAAAGCACATAACTGGTAAACTGGTAATCAGAAGGTTGCTGGTTTGATCCCCACAGTCACCACCATTGTGTCCTTGAGTAAGACACTTAACTCCAGGTTGCTCCGGGGGGATTGTCCCTGTAATAAGTGCACTGTAAGTCACTTTGGATAAAAGCATCTGACAAATGCATAAATGTAAATGAAAAAATAATGATGATGATAATCACTGAAATATAAATCCGTGTTTTTGTATTATTTTACAGGCTGCCGAGTCAAACGGTGCATGGAAGCTGAAATAAGCAAATAAACAGTCATCTTTAAAGCTGCATTATGAAAGATTTTTTTAGTTACAGTTTGGGATGCACCGATCCGATACCTGGATCAGTTTCGGCTCAGATACGGACGTTTTTACCCAGATCGGGTATCAGTCGGACAAGTCTGATCCAAATCTGATACAATGTGATTGTCATTGTCGTTATCATTGAGCTCAAAGAATGACATAAAAGAACCTTTAAAGCACCTTTAAGTCTCGAGCTTTTTATTAGAAGACTCTTGAATACGTACGATAGATTTGTGAATCGCAGTACAGTATGTATGCACAGCGTACTTTACTAAATGAGCGCCGCTCTGTTGACACACACACGCGTGCATTGGCTCATGATGCGCTGCTATATTTAGCTCTCAGAGCGTGCAATATGTGAGCACTTTACACACATTGTGCATGCTCTATAGTTCGGTTCGCTTACAACAAGCTCTGAGAACGGCACTGGAGGAGCAATACACCAGATGTTGAATGAGAAGTGAATTAAACTACTGTGAATACAGTGCAAACAAACACGCAAACAAACACACTCAGTAAAAAAAAGAATCGTTGAGCAACTTAACTTCAACGCTCACCGCTCACAATGTGAGAACTGTCATTTTGTCATCGTTTGAAGTACTTTTATATGAAGTCACCACCGATGCGGAAAGAGAGGTGTGTCTTGCGAGACAAGGCGGTATGAACAATTGTTTGATGCAAACACACGATAGACCTCAATCCTTAAACCTCAATAATGGGGGCCACCATCAAACCTCATTACGTTAAAAGATGAGCTAACATCACCACACAACTAGTAACTAACAGTGCCAACAGTGACTACAAAGTCAGCAAACAACAAGCCTAAAACACTAACCACATAATTAATTCAGCTGCAGTGCATGCTGGGAACTCACACAAAAGCAACACTGTTCAACGTGAAACTCAGACAACTCTGACTAGTTGGGGCAACATTTGGGTACTATTGTTGATCTAATGCGTTTTTATATAGAAAAGTAGTTTTTATAAATGCAATTAAGATTTTTAATTTATGTGATTCAAAAACTCCCATAAGCCGGATAAATTGCAATTTCATTTTTTACAGTCGCATACACACACACACACACACACACACACACACACACACACACACACACACACACACACACACACACACACACACACACACACACACACCTGTCTCTTCAGTCCAGTAGACTGTGCTGGAGCGTTCTCTTCAAACTTCGCTAGCAGCTGTGTGGCCATCGATTTCACTTTGTTGTTATTGTTAGCTGCCGCAGCCGACTCGATTTTACGTTCCGTCAGGGCTGTCGCGATAGCAGGCCTGTCATCTAGATTAACCCTCAGCAGATCCTCCTGACATTTTGGAGAACAGAAATGAAGCATTTAAGCAAGTGTGTAAAACACACACCAATATTTTGTATTCCATTGACCCACAATTCAGCCTTACATCCTCCTCCGATTGTCCTGCCTGGCTCGTCTTCCGTCTTTTCCCCAATCCATCCAGTTCCTTTTCTTTTTTGTCCTATAATTGATTAAGACATAGAGTTGAGCATTTATACAACAACCAAATAATCTAGCAGTATAAACAACTGTGGTCGACTACCTTTGGGTTTCGTTTGCGGGAGATTGCGATGCTTTGACCCAGTTTACTGAGAAACGAGATGGGCGATTTAGTGCTGGCAAACAACGCCGCCTTCTCCTCAGGACTCAGGTTGTGATTTCCTAGAACAGGGTTAGGTGTTATCAGTGATTACCTACCACAGATTATCATGCAAGGCAGTTGGGACTGTCCTAACACAGCCTTTTATAGTCTTATAATGGTCTCATGCATCAGTGCAGTGCTTTAACTCACCACCAGGTGGCACAGTGTCCTTAAACATCTCAAAGAACTGGCTGAGGTACATCACCATGGAGAGCTTGTCAGGCTCCACCACAACAGACATCTCCTTCCCGGTCATGATGGGAGAAATCCCAAACTCTTTTTCAGCCACGTCAAATGCCAACTGGTTGTTCTTCTGCACATCATTCTCATCCAGAGAGTCAAAGTCACTTTAACACATCACAACACAGGAGAGAAACGTTTCAATATAATGTATAATGTTAATGAGCATATGCTATAGTGGGTATAATGAATAACAATGACACAAGCACACGTGTTACTGTAGCTCAGCTGAAAACACAACACCAAGATTACGTTCATTTCAAATGTATAAGCATTACAATATATTTTAATATCATTATTCAAGCGTTTTATCGACTTTTAATGCATGTATTGTATTAGACTTTTCAATTTAAAGGAACAGTACACCCAAAAATGTAAATGTGCTGATAATTTACTCGCCATCAGGCCATCAGAGATGTATAGGACTTTAGCAAGTGAACGGACACCAATTTCTGACGGTCCAAAAAGCACATTTAGTCAGCATCAAAGTAATCCGCACGACTCCCGGCGATCTTGTAATGTCTTCTGACATTACGTCACATAAATCGCTTATTAAAAATGTTTTAACTTGAAATCGGCGCTCGCTGTAGCAGTTTGAATTGACCCAACTCTCGCATGAAGTACGTTCCTCTGTGGTAAACGAGAGGAATTCTGAACGTGCCAACGTGATGACGTCACATGACAGCGTCGGGAGGCATTCAGTGTTTGCAGAAGCGTTTAAGTTCATAACATTTTAATTAGCGATTCGTGGGTCTCTCATTGAGTATTGACACTGACTATCACCCCTGAAGTTGCGAGTTTGAATCCAGGGCGTGCTGAGTGACTCCAGTCAGGTCTCTTAGCAACCAGATTGGCCCGGTTGCTAGGGAGGGTAGAGTCACATGGGGTAACCTCCTCGTGGTGGTGATTAGTGGTTCTCTCAATGGGGCGTGTGGTGAGTTGTGTGTGGATCGTGGAGAGTAGCATGAGCCTCCACATGCTGTGAGTCTCCGCGGTGTCATGCACAACGAGTCACGTGATCAGATGCGCGGATTGACGCTCTCAGAAGCGGAGGCAACTGACACTCGTCCTCCACCACCCGGATTAAAGTGAGTAACTTTAGCGAGACCCTCTCAAGTGAGCGCCACCACGAGGACCTTCTAAATAATGGGAATTGGGTACTCCAAATTGAGAGAAAAGGGGATTTAAAAAAAAACACAAACCTATCGACTTCGGAAGACATTACTGGATCGGCATTAGTCGTGTGGATTACTTCGATGCTGACTAAATGTGCTTTGTGTCCATGCACTTGCATTGGATGAAGCTAAAAACCTGGGATACTTTCCTAAAAATCTTAAATCCTGATCTGATTAAGAAAGAAGGTCATATACATCTCGGACCGCCTAAGGGCGAGTAAATTATCAGCACATTTACATTTTTGGGTGTACTGTTCCTTTAAGAGGTGAAACTCGTGATACTGCGAGTTCAAGTTCAGACTTCATTATTTTCACATTTTTAAATCAATGAAATCAATGACGTAAACATTTGTTGACAAAAGTTTTTTTTATTTAATCAACGATGATGTAGACCAGTGGTTCCCAAACTTTTTACAGTGGCGTACCCTTTCAAACATTCAACATCCTTTTGCGTACTCTCGAGTATTATTTTTACAGGCTAACGTTTTCTTACATTACAACGTTTTCAACTAAAAAGTGAAAACTTTGTGAAAACGATGACATGCGCACGTACGTAATCCGTATATAGGCATCCGCACGAGGCATTAACATAACTACATGACTGTGTTTGTGCTGCTCAAGATTGAGTTTATTGACACTGCTCCAGCAAAGTAACCTCATCGTCCGTCCAGACAAATGTGCTGTATGCCTTCGCCATCTTCATTGTTTGTATTTGACCGCTCTGTGGAAGAATGCTTATGTGCGCAGGCGCATAGCGTTTCTTTACAGTGACATCACCAACTAATGGCCTGGCATGCATGATACAACGTTTTTAGTCATTTTCGCAGATCCGTGTGAACGGGGATCGTTTTGACAACGTTGACGTCTGTACGCGTAACTTTTCAAAAACGCAAAAGGAAATACTTTTCGGTTTTTAGTACATCGTTGTCGTGTAAACGTACCCTAAAACTGTGGGTACTTTTCAAATGTCATTTATGTGGGTCTGGGTCACTCAGAGAGTACTGACACTGACTATCAACACCTGGAGTCATGAGTTTGAATCCAGGGCATGCTGAGTGACTCCAGCCAGGTCTCCTTAGCAACCAAATTGACCCGGTTGCTAGGGAGGGTAGAGTCACATGGGGTAACCTCCTCGTGGTCTCTATAATGTGGTTCTCGCTCTCTGTGGGGAGTGTGGTGAGTTGTGGGTTGATGCCACTGAGAATAGCGTGAAGCCTCCACACGCACTACGTCTCCATGTTAACGCGCTCAACAAGTCAACAAGTGATAAAATGCGTGGATTGACGTCTGAGAAGCGGAGGCAACGGAGATTCATCCTCCGCCACCCGGATTGAGGTGAGTCACTATGCCACCACGACGACTTAGAGCGCATTGGGAATTGGGCGTTCCACATTGGGGAGAAAAGGAGAGAAATGTGCCAAACCGTTTTACTGGTGTTACCAGTGTTTACGGTTTTAAGTATCTAAATGAAGCAAACACATTGGAGAAGTGTCTGAATAGTGCTAGTATTATTGGCATCCAGTATCCTCCAGTGAGAATTCAACTAATGCTGCCTTACAAACACAAACGCAGTGAAGCTCAGCTGACCTGAACAAACAGCTCATGAGCAGAAGCTTTTACAGGTCACTCAGCAGTGACTCTAATGGAGAATTATGATAATGCTAATGGGGCTGTTCAGCTGCTCTGTGATCCAAATGCCAAGAATAGATATATATGGCCTTCTGCCCCAGTGCATAAGAGCAAATGCCCCAGAAGCACTGCGGTTACAGTGTGAGGAGTGCACCACGTAAACTCCGCCAAACAAAGCAAGACCAAGTCATTTCACTGAACACATCATGACCTATAGTGGCAGGGCACACTATTTGGGGCAAGATGTCACAATAGACACTGCCGGTAAACCAGTTATGTAGGTTTCATGTATTGTGGGGTGAGGGGGAAACGTGTCCCCCACCATCACAACCACCAAAACAAAATCAACGCCTGCAGGGCTGGATTGGTATTCCGGCTTACTGGGCATTTTCCCAGCAGGCCGACGCACCTTGGGGCCGATCCTGGGCGGACTGGCCGTCGTGAGAACCGGGACTAAGCTGAAATGAGCCGCGGCGTTATGCAGATCCACCCCCCACCCCAACTTTTGGGCCAGTTTCTATGTAAAACCCCAGGCCGATTTCTCTTCCCATCCGCCCCCCCTGAACGCAACAGCACATCAGATGTACAGAAAACTTCTCAAGTCCAAACACTTATTTCATGCATCATTTAACGCTTCTGTTAATCGGCCGATGCCAATCATCGCCAAAGAAAACAAACCGTGTGGATCCTCTTGCGTGCCGACTTTTCAATACGCCATGTTTAAATAATCTCTTGAACTTTGCCTTGTGGTATTCCTGCCTGAACTGAATCTCTGATGCCCTGTGGCACCCGTCCGTGTTTGTCCTCCATCCCGGCACCTTTAAATATAGCAGCATAATAACACAGGGCTTTTGTTAGGATCAGCACGTGGCATACTGCACTCACATGAGGTCTGGCCTGTATCGGTGGATGAGCGCACACAGGGCCAGACCGCTCTTCCAGGACGTGGTGAGATCAGACACGCGGACGCCTCTGCATCCCTCCGTCTGCCTCTGACACCAGTTCAGCAGCTTACTGGAGCGCACGATGGACTCTGAGGGGAGCAAAGCAAAGTCAACCGGCGCCGCTCAAGAAAGAATAGGAGCATTTAGTAATGGAGCGCTCCAGCGACCGCTCAGTGTTCGGATCAGTTTTAGTAACATCACAAGACCAGGGTCTGAAAACCTTTCAAGGTGCATTTAGTTAGTGCAAACTGCGTTTAACTCTAAAGCACTGAAACAAAACAACCCAGTCCATGTCCAAGTCACTCTTTTCAGTTTGTAAAACAAAGTATCATGCATTCGGATTCAAGAGATCCGCAAAGTTACCTTGCAAAAGCTTGTCAAGCAGAAGTTCTAGGATGAAAATAATAAGTTATACGAGATTACGTTGAGACCATCACATGTATAAATAGAAGATAAATGCATCACAATTAGTGCACAATATTGACGTGATTGTAAGTCTACCCACCATTTCTTGTGAGTTTAGGAGTTGAAGAGTTGACCACACGCTCCATATCAACGCACAAATCCTTGGTCTCTCCCGTGTCAAACAGATGCCGCACCTGTGGTAAGATTGGATCATCAAATTGGTTTTAGAGCTCATAACTTGCATAAACAGGCCAAACATGGGCCAGTGAACGTTTACAAGGCAGCAAAGGTGTTTTAAGTGGGTTTTAATGTGTTGCTATGTGTGTTACTAGGGTGTTCATAGGGTTGCTAGGGTGCTTTTGGATGTAGCTTGATTATTTTAACTAATCCACATGAAGTGCGTCCACTATTAAGTCTCTAGATCTGGTCCCTGTAAGTCTGGGATTTAATATTTTTCACTAAATTGTTATGTTACACAAAGTTTCATATGCCACATGACACGCGTGCCTATAGTGTACTCCACTTGACTAGCGCGCATACACAGGAGGTTGGCACTTGCGCGCAAGACTATTGTTGTTTTAATCTCCCTGTTAACCGGCGATTACATATACAGTTTCCTTGTGAAAGCAATGCTTCAAATGTGAGTAATGCCACCTTGTGGATCCACTAATCCATGCCAATTATTCCAGGAGCATGAGCATTCTGCGCGATCAAAGATGCATGGTTGTAAAATCGGGCTGCACGCTTTCAGTGCTCGAGCACGCTGCTGATGACGAGATTTGCGTCACGTGTCCTGTACGTTTGCATCTGACGGAAGGATGCTTTGGGGTTAATGGTCTGGCATAGTCCTTAAAATTGCACATATTTTGTGATTTAAAAAAATGGACCTCATTTCAAATATAAAAAAATATAAAGTTGCATTAATAATGAATGCTACTATCAATCAATGACTACTATCAATCAAGTGTTGGTGGTGCTAAGGACGAGAAGGAGGGCGTGGCCGGGCTGAGTGCGCGCTCGGCAGCAAATCGGGCTAATCAGCCGAGAAGTATATGTGCAGCGGGATGCGACAGTTTGAGAAAGAGAGCCACACACAGCTGCCACATACGGCTCAGATTTATCCCTCTCCTTGGTTGATTAGCCCAATCGGGGGCCGGATGAGCACACTCACAGCCTGGCCACGCCCCCCTCCTCGTATCACCAGCATTTGCATGCTGATGAGTTTACACACCCCTGAAAATTTAAACTAAAATTGTACTAAAATGCAAAAGAATACTTCAGAAGTCTAATAAATTACTAGTATGAGTAATGCGAGACATTATTGGTCGTGGACTTCGGCGGCACTAATAAGCTTATAACCGGAATCTCAGGCAGATTAAAGGAGCAGAGCTTGTGAAATGCTGCATGTAAACAAACCTGGTTGGGTTTCACTTGGTGGAGGCTGATGTTTGGGTAGCGTGTGGCTGGATTCACACTGTACTGACTGAAGTTCTTACTCACGTTCTCAGGCGTCGTTTGAGGCAGCAGTCGATAGATACTTTCCCTGAAACCCAAGAGATGTTTGGTCATAATTACAAAACATTATGCAATCAGAGTAAACTTCATCTTGGCTTTCTCCCCAAGAGCGACGTCTCAAGAGGAGACCCTGGAGACGTGATGTAGGCTGTAAAACACTTGCCTCCGCACAAACATGCCGTTTATCATTTGAACACAGCTTTGTTGCGTTAATGATTTTGCAGTATGCAGCAAAAATAGCAGTGCAGAGAAATAAAAACGTTCCCATGCTATTCCCAGTCTTTCCAGATTGCTGGATTCAGATTTTTGCAAATAAATGTTTGATTCGGACCAATTCACTAATGAAACAATCATTCAGAAAGATTTGAAAACATTCACACGGATTTATTAACTTGAGAGCGATTTACTCACAAATGACAGTGCGTCGTCTTACTCTACAAAAGTGCCTGAAATGTCTTTTGTAGCTAGATTTTGCTGAGGAAAAGAAGAGCAGGAAATCATAAATTCCAGGTTTTCCATGACCGGGGGAATCCTGTACATTTTTCAGAACATTTTTATTTAAAATGCCAGAAGACAGTTTCACACAAAGTTTGGATTGAAAAATGCAAAAGATGCTACATGTATTGAATATATCCTTATTTACTATGTTTAATAACAATGTACACACACATATATACATATACATATACATATACATATATATATATATATATATATATATATATATATATATATATATATATACATACATACATATACATACACACAGTACATACACACACACACACACACACATACACATATTTTAATATATATACACATATATTCATATTATGTATATATAAAAACACAAACGCATATAAATACACACACTCTTATTTTAATAATATATATATATATTCATATTATAATAAAAGTGTGTGTGTGTGTGTGTGTGTGTGTGTGTATTAGGGCTGGGACAACGCGCAAAATATGCGCGTCGATTCGTCGGATCCAAAACAAAGATGGCGGCGCCGGCGAGTAGTAGTAACACGAGTGGCACTCAAGACTATCAGAAGAGCAAGGCGGCATGCACTCGTTCCTCTAAAGTATGGGAATTCTTTAATTTAAAAGGAAACAATTCCGTGATATGTCGTCTTTGCAAAATGCAGATGGCCTTCCATTCTAGCACCACGGCAATGCACCAGCACCTGAAGAGGCGCCACCCGGTTGCAGCTGCAGATGACAGAGCACCGTAAGTTTTTATTCAACTCCCCACTTTGCACTCGATGTTGGAGTAGGCTATAATACGTTGTCGACACCTAAAGTTTTCGCTTATAGCTATTAATAATGCGCTTATAGCTATGAATGTCGTGAAAAATACATAGAGGACACTGACAACGCGCTGACAGACAGGACCAAGCAGGTAACATTTAATAAAGTCTCAACTTTCAAATTTGGTCATTCAAAGAAAATTAAACCATAACTAGGCCTAGGCTACTATTTTGTGGCTCTTTAATGTGTCGTGACAGATTGCCTCAGTTAAAGCTGCTCGTGAACCGATCATCTTTTCCTTGGTTCATTTATAGCATCAATAGGCTAAACATGAATGTAGCCTACATCAGAAGGACTGTTGTTTTAACCGCGGAAAGACGTCAGTACAGTAGCCTACAATCCATTATTCAAATCCACCGACGTTAATCTTCTCTCTCCTGACTACTTTGTCGGACAAAAATGGCGTATTATGATTGATTGTTCAGATCGCCTGTCAATCAAACTCCCGGCAAATGTTTTTTTTTTTACATTTTATACACCCCCACCCCCGATGAAACCGGTATTACCGGTGTTGTCACAAGTCGATTAATCGAAATCGAATCGGACTGAAAAAATGAATCGCTAGATTAATCGTTTAAAAAATAATCGTTTATCCCAGCCCTAGTGTGTGTATATATATTAGGTGTCCCGATTAATTAATCGCATATACAAATATTTGCTGAGAAAGCCCATCATAAAACAATAATTCAATATATGATGAAATAATGATACATAGTTATCTTTAAATATAAAATATATATATCTCTTTTTAAAAAATTTCTCAAATAATGCAAAGATAACAAGTTCATATTAATTTTTAAACAACACAATAATAATGTTTCACACAGTTATTTAATTGCAAAGTTGTGTGTGTATGCATGTATATATATTTAATTTTTTTATTTATTTTCTGCAGCCCCCTAGAACCCCCTTGCAGCCCCCTGTGGGTCCTCGGACACCTGTTTGAACCCCCCTGCATTAGACAGTTGAACCGTTAACTCTTTTGACAAATGAATTACCCAACCGGTTCAGAGTCATTTCCTGGTGCTTTTATTATTTTCATTTGTTTGTAAATAGCCAGTAAACACAATGGAGAAAAAAAAAGTTTTTTGATTTGTTGTCTTTCTATTTCGTGTCTCATCACATTGATTGTAAAATGCAAACTCAAAACATATATATATATATATATATATACACACACACACACACACACACACACACACACACACGGCAGAGCCATTTATAAAAGTGGTGATGGAAATGTGTGCTTGTATTCCGTTCTGAACATGGTATCTGTCCTACCGTTCAGCAAGCACCTCCAGAGAAGAGTTTCCCTGAGCCAAACTCCGCACCATCCACGCTGAATCCATGCCTGCCAAGAATCCTCTCGCTATTCCCGTCCCCATCGGCCAGAACGGCTGCTCATGCACACAAAACACAACTGCATTTTCATCAGTCATAAGAGTGACAAATGAGAGGCTGTAAAATCATATTAGTAATCGGACACCTACTGCAAGAAGAATGATGGAAAATCTACCCACAATGCTTTTTGTCGAGCCAGTATAAGTGTGTGTAATGTTTCCGCTGCCAGTGGCGGTTTTAATATTTATGTGAGAAAATGTAATTTTAGAAGTTGTTGCAAGAAGCTGCTTCATAATAATATCATCTGTTTTATGGATGGATGGGTTTGGATGGATGGATGGTGGGTTTGGGTGGATGGATGGGGTGGGTTTGGGTGGATGGATGGGTTTGGATGGATGGATGGATGGATGGGTGGATGGATGGATGGATGGGTGGGTTTGGGTGGATGGATGGATGGGTTTGGGTGGATGGGTTTGGGTGGGTGGATGGATGGATGGGTTTGGGTGGATGGATGGATGGATGGATGGAGTTTGGGTGGATGGATGGATGGGGTGGGTTTGGGTGGATGGATGGATGGATGGGTGGGTTTGGGTGGATGGATGGATGGATGGGTTTGGGTGGATGGATGGATGGGTGGGTGGGGATGGATGGATGGATGGATGGGGTGGGTGGGGATGGATGGATGGATGGGTTTGGGTGGATGGGTTTGGGTGGATGGGTTTGGGTGGGTTTGGGTGGATGGGTTTGGATGGATGGGTGGGTGGGTGGGTTTGGGTGGATGGGTTTGGATGAATGGGTGGGTGGGTGGGTTTGGATGCTTCTCAGTTTTCTTAATATCTTTAGTTTTCTGTTGCATTACACTACATGTTGTCTACAGTCTGGTGAGTAAAAACAAAATATTTACAAGCCAATGGTGATTCTTTCTCCAATGTGTCCGTAGAGGGTTGTATACTGACCTCTAGAAGACTGTCTCCCACCAACGCCACCAGCAGCTTATAGCCATTGCGCTGGCGGACTAGCGCCGCATTTTCTGAGGCGTACATGCAAGTGAAGTCAAACATGGCGACGTCAGGTTGGCCGTAGTGGTTGATGGCAAAGTCCAGCGAAGGAAGCTGGTGGTTGGTGGAGAAATCGGCCGCTTCCCTGGCGTAGGAGAGCAGAGCCTTCTGGTCAACATTCGCCCTGGAGAGCAGCATCTCTGTGTCTGCGTAGTCCTGCATGAAAGAGCAACTTGTATGTCTCAGGGGATGATTTTTATTCAAACAAACAGATTCCAACTTAAGTTTTGTTTTTGCTAGACGAAGGTCTCGTTAAAACTTTTACCAGTCCTTTTCAAATGCCTTTTAAGTTGGGATTTTGATGTTTTAGGCTTGTCCCAGACCCAGACTTTCAATATCAAACTATAAAAATCCATTACTAAGGCTGTCGTTAATTCAGTGCAATTAATTACATAAAAGTGCATTTAATTATATAAAAAATAACGAGCTATAAATACAATGAAATTAATCATGTCCCTGGACTTTGCCAAGGACTTTTCCTAGCATCGGAGCAACTCAAGCTTGGAATACCAACTATTTTCTCCAGGGGGCAGTAAGTGAAACTCCAGCTATAATGGCAACACAGCTTAACCAGAGAACAAACCACAGCAGACAGCACAAGACGAGATGAACATTCAACAAATGTATCATTAAAAAAATAAATTTAAAACAGAGAGAGAGAGAGAGAGAGACACAGAAAGAGAGAGTGATAGAGACAGAGAGAGAGAGTGATAGAGACAGAGAGAGCGAGTGATAGAGAGAGAGAGAGACAGACAGAGTGAGACAGACAGAGACAGACAGAGAGAGACAGAGAGAGACAGAGAGAGACAGAGACAGAGAGAGAGAGAGTGATAGAGACAGAGAGAGAGCGAGTGATAGAGAGAGAGAGAGACAGACAGAGTGAGACAGACAGAGACAGACAGAGAGAGACAGAGACAGAGAGAGAGAGTGATAGAGACAGAGAGAGCGAGTGATAGAGAGAGAGAGAGACAGACAGAGTGAGACAGACAGAGACAGACAGAGACAGAGAGAGACAGAGACAGAGAGAGAGAGAGTGATAGAGACAGAGAGAGTGAGTGATAGAGACAGACAGAGAGAGAGAGACAGAGTGAGACAGAGTGAGACAGAGTGAGACAGAGTGAGAGACAGAGACAGAGAGAGAGAGTGATAGAGACAGAGAGAGACAGATAGAGACAGAGAGAGACAGAGTGAGAGACAGAGAGAGACAGACAGAGTAGAGACAGAGTGAGACAGAGAGAGATAGAGACAGAGAGAGAGAGAGTTTCTTCATTAATGATTCAACATAACTTGGCAGTACTGGGAACAGCTGAAGAGCTCATTGTGAATAAATGGGGACTAACAGTCCACTCACATTAATGATTACTTATACTCTCAGGACCATAGGCAGTAAAAGCTTTAAAAGACACTACAAATAATGTTAATCTAAACGCATAAAATCCATATGATTGTAACAAACAGGGATGACAAGAAGAGCCGGATACGACTCTATTTAAAGAAACTGATCACTTAAAATCTAAATCAATTACTGACCTTCATCAATTACTGACCTAAACCAAGAGGGGCTGATAAGCTCCAAAAAGGACAAAAGTAGCAAAATTATAGAAGTCGATGCGACTCTTTCGCTTCTTCTGCATATTCAAACCTGCCGTCTTGGGATCAGTCAAGTGACACTCAAGAACCAAATGGCACAACACATCTTAAACAGCCATATTTTAATATATGTGAACACTAATGATATTTGAGCGCTACGGTGAGGGTAAAGATTATCAGTGATTAAATATGAGTTATCAAATGGCTTCAAAAGACCAGGAACATAGCAAGTTGTATGAGCTACTTTTATGATAAATCTATGAAGCTTTTGTGGTGTTCATTCATTGTTTTAGAAGCTAAACAGCCCCTGGTCACTATATTCTTTCACTGTATGGAAAAGAGCAGCGTGAACATTCTGCTAAACATCTCTTTTCGTGTTCCACAGCAGAAAGCATTGAGAAGAGTGTAAAAACGGAACGTCTTTGATCACTCACATGCAGAATGACGCCTTTCTCCAGCAGGCTCTGCTTTTTGGCAGTCATTACAAAGTAGTGCGTGTCATCCTTGTAGTAGACGATATTTTCCAGGTCAATCCCTGTGAATCGACAGCAAGAGAACAAAAGAGTGCTATTGAAAGAGAAGTTGTTTGCATCCTTTCACAAATGTAATTAAGCTCCATCTGAGCGGCAGATAAAGCGCTCACTGCCTCATCAACTAGAGAGACAGTGATTATACAACTCACAACAGCAGACTGCCAATTCAGCACAAAACACTCCGCACACATAAGTGCTGTGTCCAGTGTCTCACAAACCTTCAGTAGAGTTTCTCTTTACCTACTCCACCAAATCTTCTGGTATGTGGTCAAAGGAATAGCTCATTCAATTATATTGTGTGCGCGCGCCCGTCTGTCTGTGTGTTAATGATTACTTATACTCTCAGGACACTGTCTGTGCGCCCGTCTGTCTGTGCGCCCATCTGTCTGTGCGCGTGAGTGCGTGCCCGTCTGTCTGTGCGCCCGTCTGTCTGTGCGCCCGTCTGTCTGTGCGCCCGTCTGTCTGTGCGCGTGAGTGCGTGCCCGTCTGTCTGTGTGTTAATGATTACTTATACTCTCAGGACACTGTCTGTGCGCCCGTCTGTCTGTGCGCCCATCTGTCTGTGCGCGTGAGTGCGTGCCCGTCTGTCTGTGCGCCCGTCTGTCTGTGCGCCCGTCTGTCTGTGCGCCCGTCTGTCTGTGCGCGTGAGTGCGTGCCCGTCTGTCTGTGTGTTAATGATTACTTATACTCTCAGGACACTGTCTGTGCGCCCGTCTGTCTGTGCGCCCGTCTGTCTGTGCGCCCGTCTGTCTGTGCGCGTGAGTGCGTGCCCGTCTGTCTGTGCGCCCGTCTGTCTGTGCGCGCGAGTGCGTGCCCGTCTGTCTGTGCGCCCGTCTGTCTGTGCGCACGAGTGCGTGCCCGTCTGTCTGTGCGCCCGTCTGTCTGTGCGCCCGAGTGCGTGCCCGTCTGTCTGTGCGCCCGTCTGTCTGTGCGCACGAGTGCATGCCCGTCTGTCTGTGCGCCCGTCTGTCTGTGCGCCCGAGTGCGTGCCCGTCTGTCTGTGCGCCCGTCTGTCTGTCGCGCCCGTCTGTCTGTGCGCCCGTCTGTCTGTGCGCCCGAGTGCGTGCCCGTCTGTCTGTGCGCCCGTCTGTCTGTCATGCGCGCGAGTCGCGTGCCCGTCTGTCTGTGCGCCCGTCTGTCTGTCATGCGCGCGAGTGCGTGCTCGTCTGTCTGTGCGCCCGTCTGTCTGTCGCGCAGCGCAGTGCGCGTCCGTCTGTCTGTGCGCCAGTGCCAATGTCAAATAATGTACATCAAGTACTTGACAACCGTCATGCATCACGGTTCGTGAAAATGGTCCATAAACCGTGAAGCCGTTCTCCTGCTATTCTTACATTGAAGTCATTGAAGTATGAAGAGACATAACAAAAGGGAGCGCTCGTTGCACCTGTGGCTTCTCGGAGGTCCTGAAAGAACTTCTGGTTGAAGATGAAGGCGACTCCACTGATCTCCTCCACCTTTGCTTCTGCTGTCGTGTTGCGGTTGATGAAGTTGGCTGTAATGGCAATAGCCAGTTTCCCCCTGAACTCCTTCCTCCTGAACCCTGCAGAGACAGCAGAAATATTCTCAAGTGTTTTTTAGCATATTGCAATGGTGTTGCAAGGGTGTGATATGGTTGCTAAGCAGTTGCTAGGGTGTCCTGGGTGCTTGCTTACTGGCCCACCTCAAGGCAACCCCCGAGTCTGGTTTAGGTCCATTCTTCAATGCAAGGCTATGGGATTGATTATTTAGTTGTTGCCCATTTTATGGTCTGCCAGGTGAAAATTGGACCAACAAACCATGTGATTTAAAGTATCATCAATCAGGGGTTTGTTCAGGTCCATTAGCAACCACCACCATATTTTCTTCTGTTGATTCAAGAGCCCGAGATTTAGAGGATGCTCATAATAATTAGTGTGATAATCTTACCTGACAGTGTGTTTCTCCTTCCATCAGCACCGATGATGACATCAAAATCCAGCTCATTAACTGGATGCGCTTTGGGGTGAACATCAGCTCTCCACCCAACTTCTAGAAAAACCAACAGCATGTTCAATGATGACATACAAGCTCATTCTCCACATGACTTGCTATCCATTCTGGACGCGTCCATGACCTTTCCAATGACCAGTATTTGTGCTGAAGGGGGAACATGCTGTAGTATGAAACTAAACTGATCTTACTCTCATTCTCTTGGTCTTCTGGCGGCTCAATGAGGCCTTTGAATTCCACATTAACGTGAATCTCAATGCCCAGGAGAAGAGCAACCTTCAAAAGCATCAGCTGCAACTGTCGAATACCTGTAACAAGAGATTCCAGAAACACAAATCAGGACTTGTACCCCGTATAAACCTGGTATTAACCCCTCTGGGGTCTGAGGGTATTTTGGGCCCTGGAGAAGTTTTGACATGCCTTGACATTTGGGCTTTTTTCAGTTGCTTAAAAACACATTAATGGCTAAAGTCTGATAACACTGTATTCAGCACAAACTGGGCTACAATAATATGTGAGCAACATGTGTGTACAGGTTTGTATTTTTGAGAAAATAAAGTTTATGCGTGGTTTTTGAAAAACAATTTTTTTTAAGTCACTGAAATAAGGTCATATAACACATACTAAACATTTGTCCACAAGGCCTTTGAGAACTGGATCTTGTAGCCGAGAGTTTTTGCTACAAAATGATGTGAAAACCATCCTGATCACTCATTCATACAAAACAATATAGTAATTTAACTTTTGTAAGACACTTTTAGTGTTGATGGTAATATGCGAGGAGGCGTGAACTATCATGAATATGGATGTATTCACACCTAAGACAAAACACCCCTCCCCTGGGCCTATCAATGAGGGATAGAGAATGAATGTGAGGAGACTTAATGATCCAAATCAAGTTAAGAGAAGTAATCTGACTATATATTTTCTTTACATAAAGACGTTACTTAATTTTAGACCTACACTACCGTTAAAAGTCTCTTCTGCTCACCAAGACTGAATTTATTTGATCCAAAATACAGTAAAAAAATTGTGTGAACTCATTTTTACAATTTAAAAAGTTTTCTATTTGAATACATATTGTAAAATGCAATTTGTGATCAAAGCTGAATTTTCAGCATCATTACTGCAGTCTTCAATGTCTTCAAGCACAGAACGACGTGGTGGCGTGGATGATCACCCCTCCTCCCAACGACCAGGTCCTCTGTCTTACCATGGCCGATGAGAGGAAACTCTACGTACAGTCAACCCACGGAAGGCTGCTGAACCAGACAACATTCCTGGCAGAGTGCTCAGAGGATGTGCAGACCAGCTAGCAGATGTTCTTACCGACATCTTCAACATCTCTCTGAGCAGCGCCGTCGTTCCAACGTGCTTCAAGGCCACCACCATCATCCCCATGCCAAAGAAGTCTTCAGTGTCCTGCCTCAACGACTACCGTCCCGTCGCACTTACACCCATCATCATGAAGTGCTTCGAGAGGCTCGTCATGAGGCAGATTAAGACCCAGCTTCCCCCCTCACTAGACCCACAGCAGTTTGCGTAACGTCCAAACCGTTGTGCCATCGCCACCACCCTCCATCTGGCCTTCCTGACTGGGAGAGTGAACAGCAGTGGACTGGGCACACAGCCCTGGGGGGCCCCAGTGCTCAGTGTGGTGGTGGTGGAGATGCTGTTCCCAATCTCGACTTCCTGAATGGGAGACCTCAGTCAGTCCGGATTGGGAACAGCATCTCCACCACCACCACACTGAGCACTGGGACCCCCCAGGGCTGTGTGCTCAGTCCACTGCTGTTCACTCTGCTGACTCACGACTGTGCAGCAATGCACAACTCGAATCACATCATCAAGTTCGCCGATGACACGACCATGGTGGGTCTCATCAGCAAGAACGACATGTCAGCATACAGAGAGGAGTAGAGCCAACAACCTGTCTTCTGAATGTCGAGAGAGAGAGAGAGAGAGAGATAGATAGATGGAGACAGACAGACAGACGTGTGTGCAATTGATTCCTGTGATGTAAAGCTGAATTTTCAGCATCATTACTCCAGTCTTCATTGTCACAGGATCCTTCAGAAATCATTCGGATTTGCTGCTCACGAAACATATAATAATAATAATAATAATAATAATAATAATAATAAAAAATAAATGTTGAAAACTGTTGTGTACATTTTTTTAGGATTCTTTGATTAATAGAAAGTAAAAAAAAAAAAAAAAATGCATTTATCTGAAATGTAAAGCTTTTGTAACATTATACACAACCGTTCAAAAGTTTGGGGTCATTAAGAATTTTTATGTATTTTTTTGTTTGTTTTTTTGGGAAAGAAATGTATACTTTTTTCAGCAAGGATGCATTATATTGATCAAATGTGACAAAGACATTTATAATGTTACAAATGCTTTCCATTTCAGATAAATGCTGTTATTTTGAACTTTCTATTCATCAAAGAATCCTGAATTGTTGTATTGTGTATATGCCTTATATCAGATATTACATTTATTCATTAGATCCGGTTCTCAAAGGTCTTGTGAACAAATGTTTAGTATGTGTTATATGGCCTTATTTCAGTGACTCAAAAACCACACAAATATTATTTCCTCACATATTATTGTAGCCCAGTTAGTGCCGAATAGAGTGTTAGACTTATCAGATGCCACAGGGTTAATATCCCATTATTGGATACATTTAGGGTTGCAACTAATGATTTAGATAATCGATTTATCTGTCGATTATTCGACTATTTGACCATTGCAACAAACAAATAAAAAATGTGCATTTGTTTGCGGTTGTATAGAGTACCGGGAAATTTCACCGGTGTCGGTACCGACTACAGAAATGTTGGTAACGTGACACCGCTAACCCCTAATGTGCAACTTGGCTCTTCATTTTAATGCACTGGCGCTAAAAACGCTGCCTGTCTTTGTCAGTAAGTGAAATAGCAAAACGTGTCCATTTTTAAGTCCAAACATCCCAGGAGGACTTGAATGCAGCATTAGGTCCAAGTGTAAACAGGCTCTTGGATACCAGTCTTAAATTAATCTCTGTTTCTTAAAGTGACACTTGTTAGCATAATACTCACTGATATGGTCGATGGCTCCGGCGCAGAACTTGCCGTGGAACTTCTTGGCTCCGAGACCCCTCAGATCCTGAATGGTGAAAGGCCAAAGATGTAGCACGTTGTTTCGGGAGAACGCATCCCTTTTCTCCAGCAAAACCACCTTGGCTCCCAAGAAGCCCAGCTCTATGGCGGTACGTAAACCACATGGCCCAGCTCCGATGATCAGACACTGAGAAACACAATCCAAAAAGAAGAGTACAACACATCAAGACTTCCACCACAACATCAACAATCTATTTTGAGTAATACCCGCATATTGCTCATTGCAGGGAAACGTTTATACCTTAGTATTGGCACAGGCCCTTCCTTTTTTGTATTCCTTGTGGCTGGCACGCTTGTCTAACTTGGCCCAGAGAGCTTTGGCTTTCCAGTAGTTGAGCTTGGACTTGAGTTTGTGGTAGAACACGCGGTATTCATTGGGCTTGAGTTCCAGGAAGTCACAAAGCTCTTGAAAAGCCTTGAGAGTGCCTTTGCAGGTGGTGGCCTGGACGAAGTGGTCAAACAACACATGGGACCTATTCACGCCATCTCCCACCACACCGACACCTCCATCGCACATGGTCCCTGAACCCCACGAGCGGGGATTACGGGACGGCCCACGTCCAGCTCACTCAGAGTCTGTGTGTTTGAGACTCAGCTTCCAGCATCTGTCATTTTCACCCTGAAAGAGAAGACACGCCATTTAATTAGATGTCTTTGTCATTGAGGAGGAGATTATGGGCCCCTGATAATTATTTAAGGAACATTTCCAAGAAAATAAACACTCTCAAAGTTGAAGTGTGTAAAAATAAGTTTTCAAACAGAAACTAGATCAATCTAATTCTAGGTTCACTGGATCTAAACAGGAGATTTAGAGGACAAGCACAAGTTTAGTCTGAGTTCTTGTTTGTTTTTTGTTGTATAATAGTAAACTAGAGTCATTAAGAGAACACTATTTGACATGTTTATTATGTGGTTTCTTCAAGGCTAGTACATGATATCTAACAACTATCCAGAAGCCGATTGTGACACTCATTGACAGACAATGATCGACAACATCAGGAAATTACAAAACCATAGAGCTGGGAAGTCTCCAAACTAGTGTTGTTAAATACGGGTACTCCAGTACCAAGTCGATTTAAAAAAAAAATACATTTCTGAAGGTACCGGAGTACCAGGACTACCTGGTACCCATGCAGAGTCGGGAACTTTCAAACGCTCACAACAAGCAAAATATGGCGACAAGCTGCTGCTGCTGAGGCTCAACTGAATCTTGTCAAAAAG
Organism: Xyrauchen texanus; assembly: GCF_025860055.1. Taxonomy (NCBI): domain Eukaryota; kingdom Metazoa; phylum Chordata; class Actinopteri; order Cypriniformes; family Catostomidae; genus Xyrauchen; species Xyrauchen texanus. Next base: position 41,268,627 of record NC_068304.1, on the reverse strand, counting down.
TAAAGTGGAAAAAGCCATGTTTGGAAATTCTTTGGATTTGAGGCTGATGAAAAGGGAAACATCATAGATCAGCAAAAGCCTGTTTGTAAACGCTGCTTTCACAATTTTCTGACGAAAGGAGGAAACACATCAAACTTAATGAAGCACCTGAAAGACACCCGGATTTATTCAAGCAAATAAAGCAGGTGAGTTTAAAAGCATATTATCATTTGCATTAGAGCTGAAACGATTAGTCGACATTATCATTGAAAAAAAATTGATGAGAAAATATCGTTGTGGAATAGTCGTTTGATCTCATTTAACATAAAATCACATTAAACTAATGATGACGCGTGAGAGCAGCAGTTTACGCCTGACGGAGGAAGAATTACACCGATCAGTCCAGATCCACTAAACTTTCACAGCTTCATCCTATGTAGATCCCAAAGTATTAGGGAATTATACATTTATTTATTTATTTTTTAAAATAAAGAAAAGGTAAATTCAGAAGCACTCTCGTTGTGGAATAAGCAGAGCTGGAGCTCTCTAAAGGAAACATGCATTACATCTTAAATGCAGTTATATTTAATGCGTTATTGTTTTATTAAAGTTCAAATAATACAGAAGCTGCTCATGTTAATAACTATAAACTCAGAAACGGGCATTTCTCTGTGTGGTCGGTGCCTCTTCAATGAGTCGTGTGAATGTCCCGATCTCAGGGGGAGAGATTGAAACTGCACCGGCTGAGAGAGACTCCGTCACGGGACGCTCATCCCTCGAGCGCACACGCTTAATGCAGCTCGATTAGAACCTATTTAATCATATCTATATATATCTATATCTATATCCATCTATATATCTATACATCACTGTGCATTTCTTATCATGAAAAAAATGCCGATATGCAGCTTTATTAATAAGAGCACTTTGCACATTAGTTTGGAAATTGTGTTTTATTCATTCTATTGTGTGCTTGTTTATTTAGGATTTTTTGTACTTGGTAAAAACTTAACTTAAATTAAAAGTTGTAAAAGTTGAAGCAAATCTTATATAAGTGTTCAAAAATACTTTAAGCATACACTGTTCAGTCCGACTTCGGATAAGCGTTTGAAGATGGATGGATGGATGTACGGTTTTGTTATAATTCAAAAATAATATATTTAAATTAAAAAGTGTTGCTCAATGGCATATTTCTATTCTGTTAATTTGTTAACTTAGTTATTAATAAGTGTTGTTCAGTAACCTGTTTTTGTGTTTTGCTTTGGTACCAAAAATGGTACCGACTACTGAAATGTTGGTACCGTGACAACACTAGTCCAAACATATTAAATGCCAGCACAAATGTGGGTAGCCTATATCATGCGCATAGCGGGAAATTGTGCTCATCTACCAGCCACTGTCGCAAGCGAACTGTAAGATGTCTCGAAGTGACACGTGACAAGAAATGCTGTTGGACAGACACACATGCTTGAAAAACACACTTTATATATAAGAACAGAAGCGGTCAATGCACGTGTCTGATTTGCTGTTTGTTTAGGTGTGTAGCGCAAGCGTGTCTTGTGCAACAGATGCATGTATGGAGTTCTCACCACTTCTTTTCCAGTCCTCTGAAAACCATTTGCAAGAATAGTGTAGCCTATGAGAACTCTGCAAATGACATCAGACCATCTCAGGAAGTGCTCGAAGTTTGTTTCACTTAATATGCATTGTGAATGCAACTCTGGAGGTTGCAATCAAATATCGCAATATTATAAAATTGTGCTCATAGCAACACTGGTTTAGCCAGAGGTGTGTGTTTGGGAGAGGAAAACCCATTTGTCAAACTAAAGGTATATGAGGAGTGTGCTTGAGAAACACATTTGATAATAATAGTTTTGCAATTCTGCTGGTGACGCTAGTGGCACAAAATCTACACGCTTCACCTTTAAGGAGCTGAACATGCCTCATGCCCATCTCTTATCTGAGAACGAGTCAGTGACACAGGAAGTCCAAACAGGAAACGCTCAAACGTACTGGGAGTCTTTGCATTCCACTGTGGAAGAGACATCCAGATAATACAACAAAAAGGCTGGATATTTATCCAGTCTCAAAACTATTTGTAGATGTATTTTAGGTATTTCTGACCAATCCTGAAGAGGTGTGGGGATAATTTGGTCCCGGGTCACTTAAGACACAGGGTATGCAATAAAGACCTACACATGAAGCACACATACCAAGTCACATGACCTGCAGGAGTGGTGGTGGCGGCGTAGTGGGCTAAAGCACATAACTGGTACTCAGAAGGTTGCTGGTTTGATCCCCACAGTCACCACCATTGTGTCCTTGAGTAAGACACTTAACTCCAGGTTGCTCCGGGGGGATTGTCCCTGTAATAAGTGCACTGTAAGACACTTTAGGTAAAAGCGTCTGCCAAATGCATAAATGTAAATGTAAAAAATACATACAAATATGGTCAAAAACTCATATGACCGCATCACATGAGAGGTGTCATTGCCAAACCGTCCTGTATCTGTCCCGGCAGCAGCGAAGCTCCACCCATCACCTGTCAATCAACCACTGTGCTAAATCAAACGCTTAAACTTTGCCGGTTATGAGCAGCCCCAAGGCTACGTCTACATTAATCCGGATACATTTGAAAATGGCATATTAGTTTCTAAACGCTCTCAGTCCACACTAGCGCTTTGAAAAAGCTGCTCATCCACACCGAAACGTCTGAAAACGCTTAAAACGCTGAGTAAAACATAAGACGCATCAACATGTGTAATTTCTGTCAATAACCTTGTTATTTAATTTCCGCCTCAATGAAACGTTGCAGCAATGTCGAGTAAAGGCACAAAGTTTTTTAAATGGACAGACAATGAGGTGGAGTTGTTGCTATGGGTAACGCTCGACTATAGAGTTGCAAAAGCGAGTGAAAATGTAGACTGGGAATCATGCCAAAACAAATATGGCGAAATATCGGACCGCTTCAAAGAGCACTATCCTTCTGATGTTGCGGCTTACACCCACAGTAAGGACGAGCTCACAAAACGTATTACTACAACTAAATTGAAGAATATAAGACTCAAGTAAAGACACGCGGTGGACTCGCGGTAGTGTTGCTTTACTTCAAACTTAGCAAGCAGATTTGGGGTGGATCTACGGCAGTCACCACCATTAATTCTGGCATCGAAACCGGCGATAACAACAATAGCATCAACGATGACAATAACCCAGTCGATCAGTCGAGCTAGTCCTTCTATGTATAGTTATGCTCCTTCTGCTACAACAAGTCCGGACTTGGAAACAGAGGTGATAAACCAATGTGATGTGACCGGCTGAATGCAACGGTCATCCTACAGACAAGAGAAGCTGAAACGAAAACGGTCAAACGAAGCGCAATTCATTGTGCTTGCTCAGGAGGATCTCAAGCGAAGGCAGCAAACATTTGAGAGGATGGAGGCTGCAAACAATGAGCAATCATTGTTTTCGAAAGCCTCCGTTTACACCGTCCACACTAAAACACGAAAACGCCGTTTTCAAATGCATCCACTTTGGAGTGCGTTTTCAAAATGCTCAGTTTTCGCAGACAAAAACACCATCTCAGCGTAGACTGAAGGCCAAAACGGAGAGTAAGATGCATTTTAAATGAAACCGTATTAGTGTGGACAAGGCATAAAAGGAAAAACCGTCTGATCGGAAAAATGTAAAGAGATAAAAACACAAGAACTTCGGGGATCTTCTCCATTGTGTCTGATATCAACATGGACACTTATGAGAAGCATGAACATCTGCAGCTCAGTTAACACAGGTAATCCACTAAAAAAACACAATTCTGCTCAATGTTGCAGGGTTTTTTTGCACTCTCTTTTATGACTTGGTTGAGGTTTATTATCATGCAGTAACACACTGACAGTGATTGACGTGTGTCGTCATGAAACAGTCCCTCACCTCCAAATTCAAACAAGAGTTCACAGGAGATGCATTTAAAGGGCACCTATTATGGAATTTTGAAAATGACCTTTCATGTAGTGTGTAACAGATTTAAGTGAACAAAAACATCCTGCAAAGTTTTATATATGAAAGTTCACCGTAAAAAAAAGTTATTGTCTCTCAAAAGTAGGAGTCGACTCTGAGTCAATGTAATGAATCGTTTTTCCAATGAGTCATTTTCCTTTTCCTTGTGACGTCAAGACGAAAAATTATCAAATTGGCCACGCCCACTCATTGCGCGGGCAGACACCAGGGAAAACCTGAAAAAATCATGTCGACAACAAGACGCTGTGTTCTGAAGTGCGTATCAAAAGCGACCTTTAATCACTGCCCAGGGACGAGCGTGTGAAGAATCAGTGGCTAGAGTTTATATGTACAACTATACCACACAAGTATCGCCCGAACCTTGTGCTGTGTTCGCCTCATTTTAATGACGATTGCTTTACGAACATGAACGCTTTCAAGTGTGGATTCGCGAGCCGGTTGATACTGAAGGAAGGTTCAGTACCAAGTTTATTTGGATCAGCTTCCTCCTCCGAATCACAATCTGTAAGTATTATTAATAATTGTTGCTTTTATGTGTTTTTTAGCTTAATAAGTATGTGTGTGTGTTGTGTACGTTACGCTCAGCGCAGCTTCTAGGTCTCCAATGTCAATGTTTTTGAAATATGTGAAATGTTTGTCGATGTTATTGGAGTTGTCATAAAGAACAGAGCAATAACTTGTAGTAATGCAGTGCTTTATTAATATGTTTATGCGTTGGGCTAATGCAAACAATAACTGATTGGGTGTTTACCACCGAACTTTGGGCTATGATCGCTAACATATATCAACTCAAATTCCTTCTCTGATTTAGATTGTTTTACTACAAAGCGTTCTGTTTCCAACAATCTCTGCACAGAGTATACCAATCACAACTGACTGGGTCATCTGACCAATCACCGCAGATTAGCGTCACGCAAAGGAGGGGTTTGGAAAAATGAGTCGTTGAACGAATCATTTGGGAGTCGCTGAGCAAATCAGGTAAACATAAATGCATATTATAAGACAACAAAAGTGTTTTTTGTCATTGCATGCATGTAAAACTGTTGTTGGGGACTCCCAAAACAATATTAGGAACATTTTAAATGCCATAATAGGTGCCCTTTAAGCGAACAGGCATAAACAGCGATGCATCTCACCACATGTGATCGGATGGCATCAAAGAGTTAAATGGTGAGAACATTCCCTAACGCTTCAGAATGCTGCATTTTTCTGCAATGTCTGAGAAGGTCCAAATATCTTTGGCATTGACCTCAAAGTTTAAAAATGCTGATTTCTGCAAAATAACTGTTCTAAAATCTTCTCAGACAGACAATGAGGACAAAATGTCTTGCGCAGTTAGAACTCAATGTTGCGATGTGGACAGAATAGAATGCTGAACAAACAAAAAGGTTCCGATACAAAACGGAACATGTTCTTCATTGTCCACTTACACTGGATTCACTCACTTGAACGTGGACACAACTAGAATTCAGCCACTGAAATAGAACATCTAAAATATCACAAATGAGCAGTCTGTAAGAGCCAAGGACATGTACACACACACACACCCTTTTAAACACACGCAGACTGGTAAGGTGTGGTCTGGATGAAGGAAATCTCCAGGATGAAAGGGTTGGTAGGTGAAAGGCGAGTTCCAGCTCTTCTCTCAAATGAAAATGCACGTCTGACCTCACAGAGAATATATGCCGTGGAGAATAGCGTGAAGCCTCCACATGCGCTACGTCTCCACGGTAACGTGCTCAACAAGTCATGTGATAAGATTTGTGGATTGACGGTCTCAGACGTGGAGGCAACTGAGATTCGTCCTCCGCCACCCGGATTGAGGCGAGTCACTACACCACCACGAGGACTTAGAGCGCATTGGGAATTGGGCGTTAAAAATTACTCACTGTCATGTTGCTCCAAATCTTTTGAGTTCCACAAAAAGAAATTCATACAGGTTTGAAACTAAATTAGGGTGAGTAAATGACAGAATTATCGTTTTTAATCTATATCTTTTAGTAGGGATATACCGTTATTGATACTGGTTTCGGGTCCGATACTTGTACTCGTAAAAATGCTCCGATAACATGTTAAACACCATCATGAGTGCGCTCTGTAACAGATGACTGCAAGCAGAGCAATTCACTATGTAGTGCACAGTACTATCTACAAACATACATACAACCTACACGCATGTATACCTACATACTTGTATACATGTAGGTATGTGTGTGTGTATGTATGTACATACATAAATACTAGGGCTGCACAATTAACCGCGATATGACCTTGTGCGATTATTAAATTGCAAAGGCTGTGATTTAATTAAATAAATAAATATTCTGCTCCCTTCAAAGTTTATTTGCGCTGCTCAGTCCGGTCTATATTAAGTTGGCGCATTGTTACGGTGTTTTCAGAGCGGTTCTGTGCTCCACAACTCTCTCTCATGCTTACAGTAACAGAAGTGCCCAGAGTTCAGTTCCGTTAACTTACATGCGTGTGGCAGGGCGGAGGGCGGGGCCGGGTCGCGATCCTACGCACCCAGTCCCGTATTAGGCTAATCAAGCCTCCGAGGTATAAAGGTCGACTGCAGGGTGTCGTGCGTTAGAGAGAGATCGTTTACGGACATGTCCGTCATGTGTTTGTGTCTTTTAAGTTTATCATTAAACTATTATTTATATTATCAAGCCAGTTCTCACCTCCTCCTATCCATTGATCCCTTTACAATGCGCTAAACGCTTTAATTACATTAAAATGGCACATCCTGCGTGAAGCGGTTTTTATCATTATCTCAGTCTTCGCACGGCACAGGTATCATAATAATGTCGCAGAATACAAGATGGGGTATAATTCAAACATCTTTATTAAATGATTGCGGAGCAAACAGCATTAACAGGAACACCTGTAGAGTCCAGAAACATCTTTTCATTCTCCAGTCATTTGTTTACCTCACGAGAGAGCGTGTCACACTTATTACAGTCCCCGCGGAAACAAGTGAAAGCGGAACTAATATTACCAACATCCAACAACAATGAAAAGGAACGTACATATAATAAATCTATACCAAATATTTAGTTACTACAATATAATGCATTGCTAAATTAAATATAATAAAATAATGAATACAAATAAATGGTGACAAACTAACCAAAATCTTCACTTTATATGTAAATCACACCAATGGGTCATCAGTTCAACTTCAGTTTGACATTAAGCCTCATTCTTTAGGACTATCTTATATACAGTAACGAATAGTTTGTATAAGACTACTAGGCCTAGAATAAAGAGTAATTGACTGACAGCAACAACTGGTTTCACCAACGGGGAAATGTAGTTAACAGTGACATTGAGCAGAATGTGTACTGAAAGTTAAATGATCAGCATCGATTGAGGAGATGAAAATTGGAGATCGGTGTCAGATGTTAAAATCCTGATTGGAGCATCCCTAATATTCAAGTTGTCTGTGTTTCAAAAACTAAATGATGATGATTATTGGGCTGAGATCCTGTTAAAATGGACAAAACAGGTACACGTGGACGGTAACATTTGGATATGAAGAAGACTTTGTTTCTCTGTTTATATATTTATTTGTTTGTGGTTGAACTGGAAAAAGGTCTCAGTTTGGGTCTTTTTAAGAGGGTTCAAGTGTGAAAACCCCAGCAGCCTTTATGCAGTTGAACATGTGCAAACATCTCCATCATAAATCACAATATTTTTCAAAATAATCGCAATATAACTTTTTGTCCAAATCGTGCAGCCCTAATACATACCTACCTACACACATATATACCTACATACATATATACCTACCTACATGTATATACCTACATATACATTTCATTAAATAGCAGCCTTTTGTGGTTTACCAATTTAATAATAATAAAAAGTTAATTTGCAACCATTTTAATCAGTCTAGAGCCCTGAAATGAGAAGCCAACAAAGACTTTGATGATAATTATGAGCCCTGAAAAATACAGAACGTAAAAATAACTCCTAAATTACTTCCTAAATAACTTGTAATATTCTGACACTGTTGATCTGTCATTCAGTCTTCATTATATTTCAGCTGTTGTTTTGGCTAGTGAATGCACAAACTAAAGCAGATAGATCTGGTTACCCGTTTCCTCTCTCCATTACTCTGACATGACACTAATGCTTCAAAGAGCTCGACTGCTTTACACAGCAGTGCCCAATAAACAAATATGACACAGTATCTATCAGACGTTCATTGATCTTCAAAGTAAAGCTCTTTTCAATTCATCTGAACTCAAAAACTGCTTGCTAATGCGGAGTATGCTGAAATTGACTCTATAATACACAGATGTTTTGTCTGTCCTCGTGTGCCCTCAACACCGTCAGTGTCTGAAATCTGAGACCTCTACATGATATCAGTGAACCTCAGAATCAAAATAACACTGAATATCATGTGAACAGCTGTGTTATGTATCAGTGCAGCCAAACCTATTTACAGCCCTAAAACAGTTAAAGCGGAGGAGATCGACTCTTCAAGCGCACTGGAAAAACACTGCTCGATTCAGACATAAACAAATATAAACACCCCCCTATAAGATCAGCCATCATCGGTATGGCCACACACTATCAGCACACGTCATTCACATTTCCTGCTCTGACTGAGGGGGGAAGTATCAAACTCTTAAGGTGCGTACACACTGCCAGCGACTCAATACCATTCATTTTCAATGCGAGCACAGCGACTTCCGGCGACAAGAGCTGTCGCGACCGTTGGCGCTAGATGTGGGCGTGTCCAGCGACGTTCAAGTTCAACTTTATTCAAATGAAGAGTGACTAACGGAAGCGACAGCCAATAGGAGAGACGACGGGAGACCTCGCGTGAGATATCAGAGAGAGAGAGAGAGAGAGAGAGAGAGAGAGAGAGAGGAGACTAATTCTTGCTGTTAGAAATGTTCCAGTGCCCTATGATATGTCTCTTCCCACGTACAAGGAGATTTTTAAGAAAAATACTGCGTGGAAAGGTGTATCTGAGATCGCGGGGATTTTATGGACACAGACAGACCGGCGTTTGCGTTTTCTCCGCAGATAAACCGCCGCTATGGCAAACAGCACGCCTTGTTTCTCATTCATCTTTGATAAAGCATTTTATGTACTGATTCCATTTATATTTAGTCTTTTCCCTCCAAAATGTTTGTTTTTAGCGGCAAGAAAAGAGATTCGCTGTCAACAGCAATGAAATGACATCCGTGAATGTCATTTATAAACGTTACTAGGCAACCAGTAGTGGGAACACCCACTAGAGCCTTCACCGCCAGCCACTGGCGACCTGCAGCGACAAAGTCACTGGCAGTGTGTACGCACCTTTATTGATAGCTGAAAGCATAGTCAAAATATCCCAAATATTCAAGGTAACGTAAGTGGGGTTTTTTACAATGCATAAAATGTCCCTTCTACCTGACAGTTACCATTAGGGGTGTAACGGGTCAGTTTGTATCATGGTTTAAGTGTCACGGTTTCGGTACGGTTTGTTATGACACAAGTACTAAGTTGCATAACATACAGTTTTTTGGGATCCAACCGTGTGTGTGTGTGTACTTCATATTCCAATCACATTTCACCGTCCAAATAAGGGACTAAAACAAATATTGAAATGCCATGATTTCCCGTTCTTGTCGTATAAAGTGAGCAATCCAAATGAACCGCGGACCAGCCGCACTCATAGCAGAACAACGCCTATATAAACAGCTTTTAAGTGCCCTGATGCACGCACCGTTTGCGGAGGTTCATGCCAAACCCCCACGAAAAACAGCAAGGACTATTGAGTTTCACTTTCATTTAAAGTTTGCATAATGTTGCAGGGTTAATCCATCCAAGAGACGACGCTTGCTCCATTTCTGTGGAGATGATAGATGAAGAAACATATTTTCTAACACGTGCAGAATCTCAAGTATTTTTTGCAAGATGGCGTTCGCTGACATGTCTTTGGAGGGCGCGGTTTTGGCAAGAGGGTGTGCTGATGGGGGGAATGACAACATGATGAACATGTGCAAGGAACTACAACCAAATTGTAAAAAAAGAGGTAATTTACAAGGCGCAGAGCTGCTTTTTCCTGGGACTAGCCTCATGCTGAAGCCATGCTAATAAATGTCAAATCTCCATCTGGTAGGGGACTACGTTTGCAACACTGACCTGATGAAGAACTTCCAAAATATGACCCAACCAACCATTAATGCACCACCACATTGTGACTACTTGTGCTAAGGGAGACTTTGATCACTACAAACCAAAACTGAAAGGAAGTCATAAAAATGACCGAGTATGTTTGGAGTTATTCACCACAATGACTCATGGGAAGAGGAGAGGAGTCTGGACTGTTACCGTGTTAAAGATCCGGCAGAACATAATACAAACTCCCAGCATGCCCGAGTCACTATACTTGAACACAGGGCTATATCGAGCACCTCTCTTTCACCCAGGAAACTCTGCACATATGTGTCCCTCTGGGAATATTAGATTGCAGAAACAAGAATCTGGGGCTTGGCACTCAGCACTGGTGTGTTAGTGATACAGCAGCTATGAATACACACAAGACGATCATCAGTGACATGCTGATAAACAGCACACAGCAAGTCACTTACATATGCGACTAAATATGTCTGTTATTGGCCACTGGCGAGTAAACATCAATGATCTCATGAGCGTGCATTATGTAGGAAATTGACCTTATGTGGCTGCACTTTTCCCCGGACTGTTTTCACAACATGTTTTACAGCATGGCTACAGACCAGTAACGCTCCTGCCCAGTTGAATGCCTGCTGAAGCATATGAGGTGCAAAACTCAAGAGTATGTAGATTTAAACCTGTTCAAAACATATTGAAGTCAATACACATTATGCACGAAAAAGTTTCCTTTTAGCTCGTTCTGTGTGTGTGTGTGTGTGTGTGTGTGTGTGGTGCATGCATCCATTTCCATTTCATGTCTGTTTTAATATCCTTTGTTATTTTCAGTCCGTGATCAAACAGATAAAAAGAAACTTTTTTTTTAATCATCCATTGCACAGATGAGGTCAAACCAACCGTGCAACTGTTCTCGTTAACGTGCGCTGCGCTCCTATAACCGTAAACATCTGTTTGCATAGCTGCAGGTTCTCTTAAAGAGACAGTATCATTTTAGCGCTTGCTCTTCATATTAATGTAAATCGCACAAGTGCATACAAGCACATTTCACAAAATGCACTAATGTAGTAAGTGTAATAAATGTGTAAATACTAGAGACATTACGGTTACAAGGTTTCACAATATACCTCGCTTTTAAAATGGACGGTTATCATATCGCTGAAGCTCTTCTCATTGATGAAGACAACATGTCATGAATATAAAAGACAACCAAAAATTCTAATCGGTTTAATTAAGACAGAATCAGCGACATTTACAGCATCATATAAACTTGGTAGGGATGGCACGATACCTGGATCAGATGCTGATGTTTTTAAATGGATTGGATATCAGTCCAACAAGCTCGATCCAAATCCGATACGGTGTGTTTATGTTCGTTACGGTCAACCTTTGATAGTGATGGTTAACCAGTCTGGAAAGTTTGTCACAGACGGGAAACACAAAACTTTAAGCCCCACCCCCGTAAACACCATTCCACGGAATTTGCCGAGATTAATGTAAATGCAATATACAGGATAATAAATGAAAGCCCCGTTTGATCAAAACACCAGATTCAAAAGTAGTTTTAAATGATATGTAATGATTAGGTGTGGTAAAGTTATGTTCATGCTTTGTCACATTCACAAATGCAGCAAACGGTTTTAAGCACTCGTTCAACATTACGACGTGCCAACTGCTTGACCGTTTGCAGAAGTGCAGCGCAACAGAAGGTCAACAATGTGTCGGGAACTACTAATAATGTTTTACTAGTAAAACTCAGTGCTAAATGGGGTTTACAGTGCATGAGACTGACAGTAAAACTGTGGCAGTAAATACAGTGTTGGGCAAAATGACAATAAATAAACTGCATATGAATAATATATTTTCAATAGGTATTGATTTAAATCACAAATGCAACAAATTACTGAATGCATATCCGAAGTGTTAACCTGGGCAACTCATTACAAATCAATTTAATGTGAGAGTGGTGGTGGTGGTGTAGTGGTCTAAGCACATAACTGGTAACTGGTAATCAGAAGGTTGCTGGTTTGATCCCCACAGTCACCACCATTGTGTCCTTGAGTAAGACACTTAACTCCAGGCTGCTCCGGGGGGATTGTCCCTGTAATAAGTGCTCTGTATAATACATTGGTACTCAGAAGGTCACTGGTTCGAGCCCCACAGTCACCACCATTGTGTCCTTGAGTAAGACACTTAACTCCAGGTTGCTCCGGGGGGATTGTCCCTGTAATAAGTGCACTGTAAGACACTTTGGATAAAAGCATCTGCCAAATGCATACATGTAAATGATTATCATCTGTACGTGTTGCATTTTATTTTTTTGGCTAATATAATTATTATCGTTTTCCCTTTGAGATATCTTCTAATTTTTTTTTACCTTCTCCGATTGAGAGTCCTGATGTTCAAGATCAACGGTTAAAGAAATAACGTTGAAGAAATCCAAAATAAAGTCCAAGAATTGGTTTTAACTTCTGTGTGTTTATCAGACATATTTCAAAACCAGATATTAAACCGCTAATAATATAGAAAATGCAGCTCAATACGTGACACCGTACAGAGTGGTCATTTCTGTGATAGTGAAACTGTCATACCATTGCACCCCTAGTAAATATATAACTATGTAAAGGCACAATCATACATAATTAAATATTTTATCTTCAGAAAACAATGTAAATATTAAAGAATTGCCATTTTTCTTATTTGCATACATGTAGTTTTGCACTTATAGTGGTACTTAAAATATATGCGTTATAATACAAGTATTAAATAACTGTTATTTGTGTAATTATGTGTTTATTATTATTTTCCAATCTTGTGAATATTTTGCAACTTGTCATTATTTAAAAATGCAATTTCATGACATATGAACTGATAGAACGTGTCATTTGGGCATTCTGAAAAAAGCTAAAATGTGATAAAAATTATGAAAAGTGAAATACAAAAAACTAAAATGTACAATCCTGCACACTATATATTGTGTAAATTCATATATATGAATACTGTGTGTGTGTGTGTGTGTGTGTGTGTGTGTGTGTGTGTGTGTGTGTTTTTCAGTTGCATTACGCTTGCATATCGTCAAAGTTCTGTTGAGTAAAAACTAAAAAGTTTACGAGCCAATGGCGATCCTTCCTCCAACATGACCATAGAGGGTTGAGTATGACTCAACACAACACATATGGAAACAATAAACTACAACATGTTCAAATTAATTCAAGCGTTTTATAGCAAGAAGTCCTAAAAAACAACAACCGGTGAAGTCAATATACATCCCGTCCTCACTAGGGAATGTTTCCAATCACATGCAGCATGTATTTCTCAACTTTATGGAGAGATTGTGTCACAATCACGAGCACTTTACATGTGTGCGACTGTACAAGCACTCCACATTCCCCTTCCTGTTGGGACCTCAGAGAGATGTGAGAGTTTCAGGTTAGTGGAAAGACTGATTACGGTGTTTTTCAAAAGCTGTTGGCAATATCCAGAGAGAAGAGTGGCCAAAAAGGACAATTTAAGGCTATTTTATAGTTCATTTAAATGTGGCATAATGTTGATTACCACAAAATGCATTTCAAATTGTCCCTCCTTTTCTTTAAAAAAAATACAAATAAATAAAGCACAAATGTGTGTTCCAGTGAGACACTTCCAATGCAAGTCAATGGGGTTTAATCTGTAAACATTAAAATATTTGTCAAAAGTAGAGACACAAGACATAAACAATATGTGTGTTAATATGATTTTACTGTGATATAATCACTTACTAATAACTATGCACTGTACGTACAATTGGTTTGATTCTGTATTTTTGAGGTAATGAGATTGTTAATGCGCACCCATGGTTGCTGGACTTCGGTGTACGGTTATTTCCTTCCTAATATATAAAATAAAATTCCATGTGCAAATAAATTACAAAAATTTGATGACTAAACAGAAATCAGAAGAAACTGCGATTTACCATTTCAAATACAATTTTTTATTTTTTTTTTATTATTTTTTTTTTACAAAGATTCAGTTTTATTTAATATTTATGTTATTAAATTGTGTGATATATCGGCATTGTGTCGGCCAACCTGCACTTTGGATATCGGCATCGGAAATTAAAAAAAACAATATAGTTTGGGGGTCTGGGTAGCTCAGCAGGTTCGAATCCCAGGACGTGCTGAGTGACTCCAGTCAGATCTCCTAAGCAACCAAATTGGGCCGGTTGCTAGGGAGGGTAGAGTCACATGGGGTAACCTCCTCGTGGTCACTATAATGTGGTTCTCGCTCTCGGCGGGGCGTGTGCTAAGTTGTTCGTGGATGCCGCGAAGAATAGCGTGAAGCCTCCACACGCGCTACGTCTCCACGGTAAGATGCGGAGGCAACTGAGATTCGTCCTCCGCCACCCGGATTGAGGCGAGTCACTACAACACCACGAGGACTTGGAGCACATTGGGAATTGGGCGTTCCAAATTGTGTGAAAAATGGGAATTATGCTACACTGTAGCATTTGGTTACATCAGGTTGCATCAGGCAAGTAGGATAACGCACAGGGAGTGACAACTAATATACTTACTAGGACAGTATATTTTGAAAAAAAGGACTGAACAGTAATGTAATTTAGCACGTGAGCACAACACAGAACTGGTGCGGCGCGTGAGAAGTGAGTGCCCATTTGTGCACGTTCATGGTGCGAGCATCCGCCACTGACTCATCTCCACAAAGGACGGCACAAAACAAAATTTAGCGATTCCAATGAAGATCGCAATGTATGTATTTGGAAGAAACAAGAACCCTTTGCAGGGGCATTTTTTGCCCCTGTATTCTGGACGGGAGGCATGTTTGGAGCATGGGATGAATCTCATTGAATTTACCTTGGCGGTCGCTCAAGCGAAATGTCGGAAATTTACATTTTCTTGTATTCTAGACATGCTTTTAATCTAATGGCACGTGCAGCAGTCAGTGTGAAACCATATGCTTCTTAATTTCGTTCAGTCTCAAATGAATCAGACCACAGATAGACACACGCACATGGATATTTACATTCTGTATATCGACATACACAATGTACAAACCTTGCAAATCGCCGTTTTACATTTACATTTATGCATTTGGCAGACGCTTTTATCCAAAGTGACTTACAGAGCACTTATTACAGGGACAATCCCCCCGGAGCAACCTGGAGTTAAGTGTCTTACTCAAGGACACAATGGTGGTGACTGTGGGGATCAAACCAGCAACCTTCCGATACCAGTTTACCAGTTATGTGCATTAGACCACTACACCACACCACTCCAAAACCATTGGTTTTCTAAAGCCAAACCAATTCCACACCATGGAGGACGCAATTTTTCCTTCATAATTCAAATGAATTTGAGGAAAGCGTGCGTACATGTTATGTGCTGTACACATTATGTGCTGTACACATTACTCAGGTGGCAATTTTGAAATACCGTGATAGACGGTAATCCAATATGTATACCAGTTGGCAAATTTATACCGCTGTGTCGCCCACACCCTAGGTGCGAACATCCTATCCCTTTAAAACGCTTCCAAGCGTCTTGGAGAACTACCAAAAGTATTTCGACTTTTGCACAGTACTGTATGTTTGACTGAAGTCTACCATTTACCAAACCAGCAAGAGCCAAGAACATGACCCATAAACACAATCAACCAAAACTAGTCCAAACATTGTTAAATATACCACAATGCACAGCGAGGAAAAAAGTGCTTTATTTTGGCACAAAGCAGAAGTGTTATTTGTCCTCGGAGTAGAAAGCTCATGGTGAACAGATCATAGAGCATCACATTCAAACATCGAATTCTTGATGCATAAACCAGGAGCCCTATTTGCAAAATTCAAAGTTTATTATCTAGTTTGTTGGCAGCATAGAGACACATATTGACCCAGTAATGTGTCACCAGAATTATCTGTGCAAAACAACAGTTCACTCATCTCGTCTGAACGCCGTACAGTGATTCAGTCTCTAGGAGTGCCCCGCAGAGATATGATTTTATGGTGAATCACAGAGATCCATCCAGAGTAATAATGGATGAGGGATGGTTCAAAAGCATCTGCTAAATAAAGAAATGTAAATGTAAGAAATATGTGGTGCAAAGCAGAGAAAAATGGACTTTAGTACACAGCTAACCTATGCATGGTTACGGCAGCCGCATCCTTCATTGAAATGTTTGGTTTCCTGGATTTCTTTGGCCATATCCATATTTGCATGCCTTTTCATGAATCGTGTGGTTATAACTTTGCAGACATGATTACCACAGCAACAGCGGCATTCACTGCTAAACTTCAGCAGATTGCTGGGATTCAAACATGCTTTCATGACTACAACCACACATTATGCAATACATATCAAGGGGGAGGAAAGAGAGAATAATATATCCCCATTGCTCCATGCAGCATTGTGCATTTGGCTTTAGTACTGATTTCAGAGATGCTGCAGCTTTTATTCTGGTATGCCAACACACGAGGAGGACGTTAGAGACGGGGGTTGTTCCAACAACATTAAAGATTGCTGCTGTAACATGTGCCAAAAAAAGAAATACTGCCCTGGATGATTTTAACAATTTCCATCCCATCTCAAATCTTCTGTATTTGGCAAAAATACTTGAGCAAAGTTGTGTAATCATCTTACAATTAATAACCTTTTTGAACCCCTTCGGTCAGGTGTTCGTGAATTTCACAGTACTGAAATGGCTTTGGTCGAAGTTACCAATGACTTGTTGGCTTCTGATTCTGGAGCAACTTCCATTCTCATCCTTCTTGATCTTAGAGCCGCCTTCGATACGGTCGATCATGGTCTTTTACTTACCCGCCTTGAGAGTTATTGGGGTGTAGGGCTGGGTATCAAGTTCGATACATTTTAGGCACTGACCGAATTGCTTCTAAACTATCGAGTATCGAAAAAGGTCTCGTTCAGTACCAAATTTCGATACCTAAGGAGTTAATCTCATCAACGTCAGTGATAAGCATGTAGCATGCTAGATGTGCCCAAATCTAAAAGTGCTCCAGGTCTGAGGATGTTATCAGTAATATTAACGCTGTTCTACATTACAGAGAAATACTGAACCGTAATAATGAGCCTCAAAAATTTTTGTTTACAAGTGCACGCACGAAACGAGCCGCAGCGACAACGGTAAAGCGGTAAAGATCCTGAATGTGTCGGGAACACCAGCAAGAGACTGTCTGAACATTTTGGTAATGTATAGAGAGAAATGCACATTCGGGTTGAGTGACAGACGATGATCTCTGATGGGATCGACGATGGTCAGAGTATCTAAGTAAAGGTATCGATATCGGAAAGTTTTGAACGATACCAGCCCTATTGGTGTGTCGGGGACAGTATTAAACTGGTTTAAATCCTATTTTACTGACCGTTCCCAGTTTATTTCTATGGGTGGTTACAGGTCTGACATTAGTTCTGTACTCACTGGTGTTCCTCAGGGCTCCGTTTTAGGCCCTTTACTTTTCAATATTTATCTCCACTTGGGCATCTGCTACGATCGCTCGGCCTCCATTATCACTTTTATGCTGACGATACCCAAATCTATACATGCTCAAAATCTGGTGAAAACCTTGTTTGTTTTATTTCTGACTGTATTTGAAATAAAATCATGGATGAATAAACGGAAATGGAAGTTATGCTTATAGGTTCTTGTCATCAAATTCTCAAAGCTGGTTCATTGTCTCAGTTTGTTGATTGCTCTGTTTTGGAGACTCAAAACTACAATGAGGAATCTTTGAGTCATTTTTGATACCAGTCTTACATTTGATACTTTTGTACAGAGTACTGTTAAAGCATCCCTTTTTTCACCTCAGAAATATAGCAAGATTGCACCCTGTGCTACATTTCTCTGTAGCTGAAAAGCTGATTAACTCATTCATTGACTCTCGGATAGATTACTGCAACGCCCTTTTAGCCGAAGTTTCTAAATCCACACTCAATAAGCTCCAATATGTACAAAACTCTGCCGCCAGGATCCTGACTGGGACTAGGACATGCAATCATATTACTCCTGTACTGGAGTCCTTGCACTGGCTCCTGATCAGTTTCAGTGTATGATGCTGACATAAAGCATTACACGGCTTGGCTCCTCATTTATCTGCTAATCCCTTACACCACAAATTGCAGACTGCACTCCTCACAGTCTAATTTGTTGACTTGAGACATACTTTAAACTAGTATTTGCTTGCTCATGTCTACTTTTATTTATTTTGTGCAATGTACAGCTTATTTTGTGTACAGCGCTTTGAGAAGCTGCTTTTAAAGGCGCTCTATAAAATAAAGTTTATTATTATTACTAGATAAAGAAAAAAATCTGCCATCACAGTATGTAAAAATCAGATGTCCTAGAAACAACCGCAGCGGTGGAAGTTTTCTGCATGCTCGACAAGGTGTGAAGACTTTGCATGTCCTAGAAAAACATCAGCGCATTATGCAGAAAGAGCTACAGAATAATTATCTTTTGTCGTACAGGTGATGCATGTAATTATTTAAAAAAAACGTTCTACTATCCCATATTTGACATTCCCTCGCAATAGCTTTATCCATCCTGTATGGTCATCGTGTTTTACTATAGTAACCATATTTTAACCATGCTACGAGTAATTACCAAGTGTGCCGCACAAGCCCTCAAAAGTGAAGCCAAAACGTCTCGATCGCCCCCCGGTGACTGGTCCTAGTATAGGTCATAAACCCCGCCTCCCCATGTTATTCAACGGGACGTGAGACCAACTAAACAATTAAATTACACTTCACATATCTTTTTTCCAGAGAGTTTCTGTCATTTACTGTCGTTTCTATCACGTTGATGTCATTTCAAGTGTTTGTTTTCAAAATAAGTTTGTTTTTAGTTATTTGATGCTATAAAAACGGTGCTGTGACATCATGATTGACAGCTGTGATTGACAGGTTCTCTGAGCGAAGTAGTCACTGAAGCACCAACTGACTTTTTTTCGGGATCTTCGGAGGACTGAGGAGATTGGAGCTTTAAATGTAATATCTACATTTCTATAATTAATTATTTCACACAGTCATAAGTCAAAAGTCAAAAGTGCAGGGGCGTGTGCTTGCGATCGATTCAGCGAGAGTGAGGGCGGGGCCTTGATTTCGCGGCTTTATTTCCTGCTCACTACTGCGCAGGTCTGGTCCCGAAATTGCAACTGCGCAGACTCAAGTCCCAAGATGTCAGCGCCATATCGGAACACTGGCGGCTTCAGTTCTCATCAATGGAAAAGAGCGAAGGGGCGTCGGCCATCTTTTTTTACAGTCTATGGTAATTACTATGGTATTAAAACATTGCTTTTAATAACACCATTAATTTGTGTTACATGGTTTTAAAAATCAAGGTTGTTACTATACGAATGCGAACTCCAGTTTTAGTAATGAAACCATGCTTAAGCTATTTTTATTTATTTTTTAGCCTTTCATTCTGAAATTGGCATCAAAATCACAAATTTGTAAAAAAATAATATATTATTATTATTATCATCATCATCATCACAACATTGTTTGAGAAGTTCAATTGAAACATTTCATTTTAAATGTAACACACACATTGCGTGAATCCTAAAATGGGCGGGGATTTGCTTGTTACAAAATTATGTGTTTTTAATCCAGAGCAACATAACCAGATTCAATATTTTAGGACAGATAATAATAAATACAAATATATTATCTACAAAAAAAATTACATGATTTTTCGATGACGAAGATTTCATTAATTTCCATGACTTTTCCAGGCCAGGAAAAATCACAATTTAAAAATTCACTGATATTTCCAGGTTTTCCATGACTAACCAGATTAGCAATTTAGCATGATTCCTCAAGAATATGATGTTGGAGTGACGGCTGATGGAAATGGGTTCACGGTTGGGATGGTGTTCTTCAGTTTGCAAGCCTCACCCGTTTTCCTCCAAACATAACGATAGTCATTATGGCCAAACAGTTACATTTTCGTTTCATTAGACCAGTGTAATCTACTTCAAAAACCAGTTCAACTATAGTTACTATAGTAAAATCATGGTTAATTTTCCAGACTGATCTCATAGTGAAATCGGAAGCAGTAGTTTGAGATATCTTTAGCTAAAATCTGTCTGAGCATACAGAAATGCAAATCATTGCCTCCAGTGTCCACAAAAGGTAAATTTTTAGGTGAATGTGCACATCTGATTTTGATTTTACTGGTGTAATGTGCAGATTACTTTCTGGTTTCAAGGCGGGATCCAAAACCCAGTCTGAATGTTGAACGTTACATTTATAGTGTTTTCTGACACACACACTCAAAGTGCTTTATATACATGAACAGGGGACTCTAATCAAACACCAGCTACTGGTGGAGAGAAGAGAGTAAACTTATAGAGCCAATTAATGGACGGGGATTATTAGGAGGCCATGATTTGGAAGGGCCAATGGGGGAATTTGGCCAGGACACCGGGGTTACACCCCTACTCTTTACGAAAAGTGCCCTGGGATTTTTAATGACCGCAGAGTGTCAGTAACCCCGGTGATTTATTTACACACTTGTATATATTTGGAATTACGCAAATGTGCAACTGAAATAGTGCAACTATATCTGGAGCGCTTTATATAGAACGCTGTCAGAGTACGTTAGCAACGCACATGAACCGAACTCAGAGCACAGCTGTTCTGCACATTACATTCATCGTCACCATATCATTATAATACTGTGCTTCAAGTATGTGTAATATCACAGATCAGAGTGATGCACATACAGTACAATACTCTTAAACATCTGTGGTTCTGCATTTCAGTGCGTGCTCAAAAGTGAAACGTGATTGGTCAGCGGTGAGTTTCTGAAGATTGTGATTGGTCAGAGGTAGGGCTGCATCTAACGATTATTTTTGTTGTTGATTAATCTATCGATTATTTCTTCGATTAGTCGACTAATCTAACGATTATTTTTCCGATTAATCTAATGCATATTTTTGGGATTAGCCGATTTATCCATTGGCAAACTTTCCAATAAATAATAAGTACAACTTCTACATTAGTATTTCAAACTTTTAATTCATTTTCTGAATTTTTTTGTATCTGTCCCTATTCAAATAAACAATAAATAAATAAATAAATACACTAGATTACAGCATAGGCTACTGTTAATATGTAAATATAACATTATTGTTTGTTTTTAAAGTCTACATTAGAGACATGCACGGGACGGATTTCTCCCTTAATAATTCCTAAAAAGCGGACATCTCTGTTATTATCAATGAAACTGACTGCACAATGAATCTTTCATTATATCGATTTGCCAGTATGCAGAATTCAGCACTGAACAAAAAGTCCATTTTGAGCGGTGAGGAGATTCCATCTTAAATGCTTCTGATTGGCCATTGAGTTCAAGAAATCAACACATATGTCTGTGATTGGCTACATTGTTAAACGCTGCAAACATGTTATACATAGAAACGATTTACAGGCCAGGGTCTATCTATTTCGTTTTAGTTGTTCTTGTTGCTTTTGTGCAACAGATGAATGACAATTTATTTGTTTTGAGATGTTCAATTTATAGATTTCTATTTTGCGGGAGTCCCGTGAATCGTTTTATTCTCCACTAACCAGCACACACACACACGAGTGCATTACGCCAGCCCAGACTCGGCCATCAGATCCAGCGCCGCACTCTGTTGTGTTGGGTCCCGCGGAGTGCATGTCTCTAGTCTACATGTGCATACACAACTTTTAAAAGCGGGCAATTTAAATGCACTGAAGGCTTCGTTGACAGATTTAAGTTGAAGTTATAAATGAAAGTCCATTTTATTGTCGCTGAATGGGCCAATAAATTACATCTGCACCGTTAGCAATTAACACTATTAACTAGCACACAAGCTGTAATAGCTGAAAAAAGAAGGTATGACCGCAACAACAACTCCAAAAACTCACTGTAATAAAGCCTACTACTTACCCAGCTGGCTCGTCGTTTTGAGTTCAGCAGAGTCACAGGATGTTTCCTTTTAAGATGCTTGTTCATAGCAGTTGTGCAGCCATGGTATGACATTTCCGCTTTGCATAGTGAACAAAGCACCTTTCTGTTCGGCTGTAGTTTAAAGTATTCCCATACTTTGGATGATCGTGGTCTGGCTTTATGTGATAAAGCCAGATTGTCATTTTCACCATGAGCTGGAGCAGAAGCCGCCATTACTCGATATTTAAACGTAAATAATGAATGTGACGCGTCGACGCATTTCATTCGTGTCGACGTATTTTCATAGTCGACGTAATCGATGACGTCGACGCGTCGTTGCGGCCCTAGTCAGAGGTGGTGAAAATGGACTACGAAAGAGCTTGTGATTTGGTCTATCATCCATAGACAGCCTATAATGAAAATGAACAACACTTGGCAATTTTACCAGGCTTATCATTTCTGTTTGCTAGCAAAGCCAATCAGTTATGCTTAATTAACCATAAGAGGAAGAAATCGTGATTGCTATTAAAATACGATTAATTGTGCATACTGAGGACAATCAAAACAATCGAGAAGCATCCAACCAGCCTGCTGGCCATATTGGTACCAAAGGTGTGGGTTTAGAGTGGGACTATCTGTTTGACGACCAGTGGAAGACTGGAGAAGTTTTTGGGGAAACCTGTGAAAAGTCGCACATTTCGCAATTCCATTTGGTGATGCTAGGTGGCGCAAGTGTTAACACTTTACCTTTAAAGCCAAAGTGTGATTTCTGTCTCATTGGCTTCAACAAATGGAACTGAAAAGTAATGACTGTTTCACAGGTTTCACGGAGCACTCCATCTTTTGTTAGCTACTTAATACGGAGTTCTACCCAAAACTTGCACTATTGGGGAAAATCGACCTTCAGATGGCTTACTTCTAGTTGTCTCTATATATAAAGATGGGAGAAAATATTTGAGCAATTTAAGATGTAACATTTAAAAAAATAAATAAATAAAAACTTCCGTTTACAAGACTGTAAAAGCTCTGAAGAAATCTGCGTAAAACAATTCGTAATTCAAATGGCACCCAAGACACACTTTAAATGTCACCATCTCCTACATGTTACAGGATGTCACCGTGTACTGCTGGCAGGTCTCAGAAACAGACAGCAGGACTGTAATCCACTGAATACAGCACTCTGATCTAATTCCACTAACTCACTGGTAAACAAACCTTCAGACCGCACAGACAGGACATCATGACTGTCACTGAACCGTACTTTGAAATTAGCGGTGTCCATCAATCACAGCATGAGCAACAGCAGCAGTCCTGGGCAATCCGCATGCAAAGGTTTAATAAGTGAACTCTACAAACACGTTAGATGAAGACCTAAAAATAAAGACTTCAAAAGGGAAGCACTGATTTCACTCATTTTAGACTCATTTCAGAACAAGAAGATGAGATCCACAAATGAGTACAGCTTAAAGTACATGTAGTTGTAAATGAGGAGTAAACTTTCTGAAATATACTTCATATGGATTCTTAAAGCTGCACTATTGAAGATTTGTTTGGTTAAAAATGTAAAGATTTCCATTAACGTGCGAGTACAAAACCACGTTCTTGCCTTATCCCATTTCACTTCGGTAAGCGTAAAATATTTTGAGTTGTCGGGACCGATTTAGTGGAACATTCCAGGCTTACGTCATTCACCCTTGCCTTTTTACATAATGTTTATAAGCAGGTCTGAGTACTGCACAACTTGAAATTCCCCAAGTGTGTGTGCCACATTGCCATTTTTGCAGATACTTTTTTTAAACCGACTGGACAATATAAAACTGCATCGAGAAAGGCACACGGTACAAGCTTCCCCGTGCACGCACACCCACTCATCTCGAGCTGTTTACAAATAGAGTTGAAGTCAGATGTTTATATACACAGGCAGCCAAAAGTTTGGAATAATATGTAGATTTTGCACTTACAGAATGAAATTGCCACTTTGGTGAATAAATGTGCCATTCAGCTGATCACACGTATAGTCAGGACATTAATAACGTGACAAATTACTATTACAATTTGAAAATAATGTTCAGGATTTCTTAAACTACTTCAAAGAGTTCTCATCAAAAAAATCCAGATACTCGGGTGACCTTTCACCCCACACTTCCTGTAGCACTTGCCATTGATGTGCCTGTCTTGTCGGGCACTTCTTACACACACACATTACAGTCTAACTGATCCCACAAAAGCTCAATGGGGTGAAGATCCGTAACACTCTTTTCCAATTATCTGTTGTCCAATGTCTGTTTCTCTTTGCCCACTCGAACCTTTTCTTTTTGTTTTTCTGTTCAAAAGTGACTTTCTTTGCAATTCTTCCCATAAGGCCTCCTGAGTCTTCTCTTTACTGTTGTGCATGAAACTGGTGTTGAGCGGGTAGAATTCAATGAAGCCATCAGCGGAGGACATGTGAGGTCTAACACATCTCTTTCTGTCCTTGTTAGAGACAGTTGTGCTCTCTCTTTGAAGACTGTAGTTACACACCTTTGTATGAAATCTGCAGTTTTTTGGCAATTTCAAGCATTGTATCGCCTTCATTCCGCAAAACAATAATTGACTGATGAGTTTCTAGAGAAAGCTGTTTCTTTTAAGACATTAAGACATGCCAGTCCATTGCACACTGTGGTAATTCAAAAACAACCACAATATAAAGCTTCAACTGTGATGTAATGCCAAGTGATTTTCTAGTACCAAATTAGCAATTTAACTTGATTACTCAAGGATGAGGTGTTGGGGTGATGGCTGCTGGAAATGGGTTCACTGTTGGGATGGTGTTCTTCAGCTTGCAAGACTCACCTTTTTCCCTCCAAAACATAATGATGGTCATTCTGCCAAAGTTAAAAAAAAATAATAATTCTCATCAGACCAGAGGACATTTTTCCAAAAAGATATTTGTCCTCATGTGCACTTGCAATCTGTAATCTGGCTTTAAGGCAGTTTTGGAGCATTGAAGTCTTCCTTGCTGAGCAGCCTTTCAGGTGATGTCCATATAGGACTGGTTTTGCTGTGGATCTAGATACTCGTCCACCTGTTTCCTCCAGCATCTTCACAAGGTCTTTTTTTGTTGTTTTGTTGTTCTGTATGTTCATCTCTAGGAGACAGAATGCATTTCCTTCCTGAGCGGTGTGATGACTGTGTGGTCACATGGTGTTTATACTTGCATACGATTGTTTGTACAGATGAACGTGGCACCTTCAGGTGTTTGGAAATTGCTCCCAATGATGAGGTCCACAGTTTCTTTTCTGAGGTTTTGGCTGATTTCTTTTGTTTTTCCCACGATGTCAAGCAAAGAGGCACTGACTGAATTTGAAGGTCGTCCTTAAAATACATCCACAGGTACACCTCCAATTGACTCCAATTAGCCTATCAGAGGCTAATTGTCTAAACGCTTGACATCATTCTAGAATTTTCCAAGCTGCTTAAAGACACAGTTAACTTGGTGTATGTATACTTCTGACCCACTAGAATTGTGATAGTCAATTAAAAGTGAAACAATCGGTCTGTAAACAGTTGTTGGAAAGATTACGTGTCATGCGCAAAGTAGATGTTCTATAGTTTGCTAATATGAAATCTGTGGCGTGGTTAAATTAGTTTTAATGACTTCAACTGTATGTACTAGCTTGGATTCATAGTACAATTTTTACTAATATACATATGAATTTGTTTGGCATGTAACCCCTCTCCATTATAATCAGAAGACTGTCATACTGGTTTGACAGCTCCCACTGGCTCCTGATCAACCACTTCAGCAAAGATTTCATGCATGCAGGCTACTACTAAAGAATCGGTTGTAAATAAGCTCAGGAATATAAACATACCTGCTAACTCAGCTATTTAAAGAGGAGACGGAGCAGGGGGTGCTTGTTAAAGTGTGAAAAGTAATCTTTTATCTTCTGTTATATTTAAAAACATATTTTCCCTTTTCCTTTGCCAAAATTTGTTCCATTATAATGTGGCATATTTGCGACCTGAAATTGTTTTTAGGGGTATTTTTTTACCATTATGAGGGCATTGTTAGGGCACACAAAATATGACAATATGATGTCACTGTTACGTCAAATCATCTCTTCGTCGTATCCTAAGAGGGAGGCGGGAGCTGATAGGACACGAAGGAAAGGATGCAATTTATAAATGAGAAGCCAAAGATGCTGCACTGCTTCTTTGCCAGTTCTGCACTAAATGTGACTGATATTAATGCGTCCTTCTTTGTTTTTGATCAACAACTGACAGTAATGATCATTAGAGATATTCAAATAGACATCATAAAGCAAGTTTGTGCATTACGATTAACATTGTGGCCATTTTACAACATTTAAAAGCATACACTGCAACCGTAAGGCTACCTTACCCCTTGTTTGGAAGCGCGATTAGAGCTTGTTGCCCGTCGCTCTTGAGAGAAACGCATTGCTTCTGTCAAACATGGACG
Organism: Xyrauchen texanus; assembly: GCF_025860055.1. Lineage (NCBI taxonomy): Eukaryota > Metazoa > Chordata > Actinopteri > Cypriniformes > Catostomidae > Xyrauchen > Xyrauchen texanus. The sequence goes on along the minus strand of NC_068304.1, from coordinate 41,242,115 downwards.
ACTTGCCAACTCCAATTTAAACATTCGGGATAGAGACTTCCTTTGGGAACAACATCCATGGTGACCTCAAACTTTGTAAGGAGAATGGTGAATTGCAAATGGCAAATGCAAAACTGAGCTAAAATTAGCAACAGCGGGAAAAGGTGGACTCCTGGTGTGAATGGAATACAAAACGGTCTTCAATAGGAGGATCTTTGTTGACATCTTTGTACGCATGCGCGAGTGGTTGTGTGGCAACAAAACAAACAGTATGGCGGGCGAAATCCACAATATATAAGCACTTTAACATCTGAAGACCGGAGGAGGTTTGGAGAGAAGCTCAAAATTTGTATTGGTGACAAAATCGAAGTTATTCAAAGCCCATATGAGATCTGGGATGACAAAAAACGTTGGTCCGACTCGCCCGTGTCTTGGCCACCAATCTGCTGGGGAGACATTTATTCTTATTTAATAGAAACCCCTGGACCCTTCACTCATGAAAGATTAAAGGCTTTCAAAAGTCTGGAGGCCTATGATTATTTTGTTTCTCGAAAAGTTGGGCCAATCTTTTCTGCCAAACAGAAAGCAGTGATCGTGCTAAAAGCAGAGGTTCGACCTGGCCAAGCAGAGTCACAGCATGATTCGCATCTCCCGTGGGTGATCGCCAAAGAGAACGGCGAAATAATCACCGCTCACTGCGACTGCAAAGCCGGGTAAGTCTTCATTGATCAGTGTTCTTATTTATTTATTTATTGAAAATGTAGTGACTGTTGTACCAATTCAATTGTGTTCAGTGTGAGACTTTCAAATGGCGTCTGTACTTTTTTTTTTTCAATCTTCTATAAATACATAGTCACTAAGACTTACCATGAACAAAATGAGCCTCACAAACTCTATCAGAAGCTGCAGGAATCCAGGCTTTCTTTGGAGCGTCCAGGTTCAATCGCCTAATTGCACGCAACCATTTCTTTCGTTTTTCGCGATCCTTTTCGGAGGGAATTCGAAAAAACTTTTTATCAGGCCCCCAACGAGCCGTACAATTGACCACACAGCAAGAGTGAACCATCCTCTTCTCTAAATCCTCCTCCAAACGTGCAAAACAATCAAATTACAGGTATCTAGCGGTGTTTCCTGCCACACGATTCCCATGATGCAATGCGACAAACATAAACAATGACGTCACAAAAGATCCGCCTATAGGAACGCAACCCAAAACTCTGACAGATGCGAATCACTTCAAATGGACAAAATAGGTGCATATTGGATTACATTATGATCCAACAGTAATTTCAAACTATAAGGCCAGTAAGAGCGTAATGGCACACTGGCACAGTAACATCTTATCCGAGAGGGGCACGCAGGCATGCTGGGGAACAGACCGAGCAATCAGTCATGATACAGTTGGGCAAACTTTTCCACCTCTCCTAAGGGGGCTTTAAAAACAGTCCATCTTAAAAGGCACATGGCAGGCCTAATGGAAGAAAAAAGCCTTGCAGCAAAATAACATTGCTGGTTGAGATGGCTTAAACAAACAAATCTAAATGCATCTTAATAAAACGGTCATGAGTTAAAGGGAAAGTTCACCCTCTTTTTGTTTCAAGCCTATTTGATGAAAGCCTTCCCTTCATCCGTGAACACAAAAGGAGATGTTTGGCAGAATGTCATGTACAGACAGCCTCAGTCCCCAAACACTTTGATTGTTAACTTGCTATCTTCACTATATCAGAGGACCAATCTAGAGTCAAATAGCTGATCTCAGCTGAATAGTGAAGACTGGGTTTATAAGTGATCACATGACGTTAGACCCCCTTTGCCTGACCTTGACGCAGTACAGCAAGGTAGGATGATGTCATTAAAGATCTAGGATAAATCGTCCTAAACAAAATTGTGATATGGAGCCATAATCTTTACAATTACATCTTCAAATGGACTTTTAATAGTGGCCACTGCATATGCAGCTAGGAAGCAATCAAATATTGCAACGTGAAATAAAAAAGAACATGCATAAATTGAGGACAGTTTCCTTAAAAGAGGAAAGGTTCAGGTTTTGCACCATCACTGACTGATCATCTTCAGTTCAGAGGTCATATGCAAGCCATTCATCATTCATACACAAACATCCTTTATCTGGACGATATACAGAATTTCTATATGGCAAACCAAATCAAGGCAAAACTAGATTTCTAAAAAACTAAATTTGCAACATGGTTTTTCGGTCCATGCAATTATAAAGGAAACGGGCCGTCAAACATTATAAACTCTTTATTGCTTGATTTGATCTCCATTGCACATTTTTCTACACCGTTAACTCACACAAGGTCCTTGAAGTGCAATTTAAGAAATGTAAGCACTGGTAGTACCTTGAAATGGCCTTGTTTTGTTGAAAAGGGCTTGAGATTAAAACAGACCATTTCTTCCGTGTAATGTGTGTCCATCAAAGATGAGATCCCGCACTCCACTTTTATTGAATAATAGGGTTGCACGATAAAACGATGGATATGAAAATCCAATGATGATGTCATCAGAGTGCAGGGAATATCAAAACACCCACCGCTTGAATAAAAATAACCGTCCATCTCAGTGATCACAAACATGTCTTTTGTTGCAAATTGCATTTAGACTGCATGTAATATATAAAGTTGACCATTAGCTATGTAGTAGATATTAATAGCATATTGTGGGATTTCCTAAAGTAGTCTTTCTTGTGAAATATTATTTTTACACTGTAATGTAAATGTTGGAATTTCATGATTAGTTCATTCAACGGTGGACTTTTATTTTGAAAAATGTTGTCCATTAGCGCTTCCGTACACATTCGCGTTGGCTTAACGTACTTGTTCTTGGGCAGTCCACGCTGCGCTTCAGACTGTCAGGAATGATTTTGTTGTTCAAAAAAAGTCAAAAGAAACAATAATATGAGGTAAAAACATCCTTCACTCGTAAATATATGCTGCGCTCATTCAACTGTAAACACTTGCTCGGAGTAGAGGTCTGCATTTCCGCGGGACCCGATCTTCTTGAGGCGCGGGATTAACCTTCTGAGTTGAAAGCGGGAGCGGACGGTACATCCATGAGATGTGAATGGGCATTCAGAGAATAGCCTAATTAGATCACAAAACGGACAAAAACGGGTACACTCGGAATATGAAGACAGCGTTTTTTCTTCACCATGTATACATTTATTTGTTTGTGGGTGAAATAAAAAAAGGTCTCAGTTTGGTTCTTTTTAAGGGTGTGTTCACACTCGTAGTTCGGTTCTCTTGGTCCGGACCAAAAAAGAAAATGATACATTTAGTCCTAGTTTGTTTAGCGTTCACACTGGCATTTTTAACACCAAACCTATCAATACAAAACCAAAGGAATCAGGGAAAAGTCGTGACCTGATTGGACAGCATTTATTATGTATATTTTCTGACGAAACTTACCGAACATCCAAAACAAAGCTGGAGAAATGCACTCGTTGGATTTATACCAGCTGAGAACAAACAAAGAGTTAATAAAATGTGTAAAGGAGTCAAAACAGCGGCAGGATTTCCTCCGTTGCACACACAGATGAAGATATGCTGCGAGGACGGCTGACGGCGGTTCTGACGCCTGTCCCGAACTATATTTGGGCAACATCGCTCCTATGAATAGAAGAACCAGGTATGCTTGAGGTCATTATTAGGCAAATTACTTCCTGTTTTTGGTCCGTTTAGACGTCTTTGGTCCATGTGGCGTTCATATATCAATGGTACCAGACAAGAGTTCGTTTGGAAGCGGACCGAGACCCACTATTCAGGCGGTCTCGGTTCGCTTGTTTGGTGCGCACCAAGGTTCGGCTGACAGTGTTCACACTTGTTCATTTGAACCGCGCTAACAGAACAATCGCACCAGAATTCGATTTAATCAAACCAAACCTGCCAAGTGTGAACACACCCCAAGAGGACCACAGCAGCATTTTGGCATCTGACCTTGTGAAAAACATTACAGTTTTTATTTACCATCATAATCGCAGATCAAATTGCAATATTTTTCAAAATAATCACAATATGCATTTTTGCCCAAATGCCCAAAGTTGCTGGCAATAAATTCCAAGAGCAGCGCTAACGCCACAATAAAGCCATAAGTAGCAGAGATCTCCTTTAAAGGGAAACACACACCCAAAGCATGAATGCTCATGCACTGAATGCCAGTCAGTTTCTATGTATTTATATTTGGAAGATGAATCTTGTAAATATGCCCCGTTAACTCTATGGGTCGTCTCACCAGAACTTAACTATCTTATACCTTGCCACAGTGGAGTAGATTTATCCCATAGTCCTTTAATGTCTGGTCTCCAGATCAAAATTAAACAAACATCCTCCATTTCTTTCCATGGATGGCTGCTGTTAAGTCAAACATCTAATCTAAGCCTGGCCTACATGCCAAAATATTCAGCTGGGGTTGAGCTGACTCGGCAAAAGCATTTTCCACTTTTCCACTGACCTGAATATGAACACAAGAGATACAAGAACAGGCACAAAGACTCAAAAACACTGTTACTTTTAGGGATGCCAACAATAATTATCAGCCAATTATTCGGCAAAGTAAAACCTTTGACAAATATGAAAAACATTGTTTTATTCTACTTATTTACGATGTTGCATAAAGTTCAGAAAAAAAAAAAAAAACACCTACCAAAATAATTTGGATTTCATCCAAAAAAGTAAAGCATGCCAAATGCATAATATTAATTCGCAATATTGCAATAGCTGCAAAAACAGAAGACAAAAATGTAAGTTTAAAATAATACATTTTTCCTCACATCAATCATCATGTATTTACATTTACATTTATGCATTTGGCAGATGCTTTTATCCAAAGTGACTTACAGTGCACTTATTACAGGGACAATCCCCCCGGAGCAACCTGGAGTTAAGTGCCTTACTCAAGGACACAATGGTGGTGGCTGTGGGGATCAAACCAGCAACCTTCTGATTACCAGTTATGTGCTTTAGCCACTATGCCGTCACCACCACCATTTTTTTCCCACCACCACTGTCCATTTTGTCATGTGTTCAACTGATCAAATTCATGTTCAATGGAAAACAGGCCCGTTTACTTAAAGGGACAGTTCACACAAAAATGAGAATTCTCTCGTCATGCCCTCCCAAATGTGTATTAGTGCTGGGGAAAAAAAATCTAATCTGTTACAAATCGCAATTCTTGAGCCAAATGATTTTAAAATCATCTCCCTGATGAAAATCTATTTAGTTTATTTGTATTTGTGCAGTTTTACCCATTAACAGGTTCTCACTGAGAAGTTTTGCCTCTTTAATTCTTTACGGTTATTCCTTTAATGCACCGCTGCTACAGACATCAAGCGCCGTTTGCTCACTGTCTGATGTCAAAATCCTCCGATTAATGTTCCTGTTATTATGCATAATCCAAAAGTTCATTTGAGAGGTGTTGTGAAGAGTATTTGTCACTCTACAGATTCTGACACTGCTTTAATAAATAGTTGAGCTGTAAAAAGGCTCATCAAACTGTTGGATGCTGTAAACTACATGTTTTAGCGCCCCACGATATTTATAATCTAACAGCAGAATATTGAAGCTCTCAACCAGTAATGCCACTAGACAAAGACGCATGCTTGAGGTAACACACCTGATTATATCGTGAAGAACAGACGGAAGAAGTGTCAGCGATGCAGCTCGATCGGGAGTTCTTGGAGCAGTTTGTCCGAATAATGTTGTCTATGAGAACGCTGCAGAGGATCTCAGACTATCTCAGGATGCACATGCAAATAACACGCAGTGACATGTGAATTATCATGCGTGTCATGATTCAGTACAAATAAATATAAATGGTTCTGGACCCAGTTTACTCTTTAGTCTCCATTTGTATGTTGTAAAATGCTCATTATGATAATAGTAATAGCCTATGGTAATATATGTTATACAATATTAGTTTAAGTTAAAATGATATATTGTATATATTTATTTGTTGAATGCAGCCTTATGGGTTCCTCTGCACCAACTAGTCGACTAATAGCTAGTCGATAACGCACTGACTGGTCGATTGGGAGTTATAAATAGTTTATAGTCTTGAGAAAAGTCTAGAACATTCTGAGAACGTCATTCAGCCGACTTTATTCATCTACAGAACAGGGTAAAGCTCATTTAAGTTTACGTAAAGAAAAGGCATATATAGGTCTAACAATATAATTTTTTAGTTTGGTAATTTATTTTATTTAATGCTTTATTCAATTGATAATTTATTTGATCTAATACAGGGAATATTGACGGCATTTTTTCAAAAGTAAGCTAAATAATATTTTTATCAAATTGGGTTATATGTTAGTTTTCCAAAGGAAAAAAATAAAATTAAATAAATATCACACTAAAGCTTTTCTCCTACTATTGCGTATTTTATTTTTAATTTAAAACATCTTTGTGCGTAGAAAGTATATGTTTTTTGTATTGTGGGCTAATTCCATCCATCCATCTTCAACCGCTTATCCGAAGTCGGGTCGCGGGGGCAGCAGCTCCAGCAGGGGGCCCCAAACTTCCCTATCCCGAGCCACATTAACCAGCTCTGACTGGGGGACCCCGAGGCGTTCCCAGGCCAGTGTGGAGATGTAATCTCTCCACCTAATCCTGGGTCTTCCCCGAGGCCTCCTCCCAGCTGGACGTGCCTGAAACACCTCCCTAGGGAGGCGCCCAGGGGGCACCCTTACCAGATGCCCAAACCACCTCAACTGACTCCTTTCGACGCAAAGGAGCAGCGGCTCTACTCCGAGCTCTTCACGGATGACTGAGCTCCTCACCCTATCTCTAAGGGAGAAGCCCGCCACTCTTCTGAGGAAACCCATTTCGGCCGCTTGTACTTGCGACTGGGCTAATTCAGCGACTGCTAAATAAACAGATGGCTACCACGATTAAATGAATCGCAAAGAGTGGCCATTCATTTGTTCTCCTTGCACTTGTCGATAACCGGTGCATGATACGAGATATTTGAGTTGGCACTCCTGGAAGTATCATGACGCAGCATCGGATCTGTGCAGGTGTGCCGTATACCAATCCATAACAGTGTGAGTAATGCTTCACGTACAATAAATTGGCTTTCAAGTTTGTACCTGTAGGTCCAATACGAAATCTGTGGAGTGGAGTTTTAATGACGCCAACCTCAGTGTATGTAAACCTCTGACTTCAACTGAACATATAGATTCAAGGCATTCCAAACCCAACCAGCTGCAATGCAAACAGCATGCCAGAAATGCATTACTGTCAAAGTCAAATCAATAACAGTGGCACATAACCCATGGGTCTACATGGGATGACAAGAAAAATATGGAGATGTGGGTCAGCAAGTCCAAGTGCCATTGCCTGTGGGAAAGAGGTCACGGTCATAGGTCACATACTGTATTCATGCTTTGACATGGGAAACAAAACAGCACGACATGATTATCAGAACAGCAAAAACCTCCGACAATGGGTCAGTTTATTGTCCATCTAACACTACACAACACATTCTCCTCCCATAAAAACCACAATAAAACTGCACGGAATGCAGCAGTCAATATGAAAGCATGCATAAGTCACAATTAATTAACATTTCATATATTTCTATGCAAGTCTTAACCTTTAAAATAATTTGTCTTACACGTTATACAGACAATGCACATCCAAAAAGCTACAAATGTCATGTATATTTACCTCATACATTTCCATATTTCAGCGTGCATTAACTTCTGATCTGTTAAACATCGCTTCAAGTTTGTTTATTTATTTATTAATGACTCTATTTTGTCGTGACGCGCTAAAAAACAAATGTAAGGGATTCATAAATCATCTCAACTGCTTCCAAAAGACTAGCCTCAATGCCGCCCAAAAGATTTCCCGATTTATCTCCGTAAAAGCGGTTGGTAGATTACACCTGTGCCGCGCGCTGATTTATACGAGAACAACGGTAAAATAGTTCGTCAACAAAGCGTCAGTTTGTTGACTTCAACCGGTACTTGCCTTTACTTCGTAGCTCCGGTAAGAAACACGAAGATGCCAAAGAATGCGATGACATCACTGATTACTCCACATGTCAGTCTTTAGGCCTTTTTCAAAATCCCAAACCGCGGGAAACATGTTAACCGACACACACGCACTCTCGACTAAACACGTTTCTGACTGCAGCAGAAGAAAGGCGCAAATCTGAGAGACGGAGGATACCACATCGTCACGTGAATAGGGGGAGATAAAATAAACACAACGTGCATAAACCTTTTTAACTACTAATCCGTCACCATTTGAAAGTAATAGTCTCTTGAGCGTCAGAGAATACCCTTCTGTCTGTTTGTATTTAGTTTAACTGTATTTTCTTAAGAGAGAATGGCAGTTACAAAATCACCCCCCCCACACACACACACCAACTGTTATCCGTAATGACACGGTCCTTTGGCATGGTTTAATCTGATTGGCTCTCTCTCAGTGACGTCACCATGCAAGGTCGT
>NC_068304.1:41223669-41228669 GCF_025860055.1 Xyrauchen texanus | reverse complement strand
ATAATTTCTCATTTGTTTCTATTGATTTTGGAGCAAAGACTGACCTTGACATTTTCTGGAAAGGTTTTATGCAAATCAACAAATTTGGGCCACAGAGAGCTCAGATTTTCAGTGAATAACAGCTTAAATCACTTCCACACACAAAGCTGTTGTGTGGCTAAATGTGCCACTTTTATGATCATTTCATGGTTTATTTTAATGGAACAACATTAGAGTGAGTAAATGATAATTTTTGGGGTGATCTATCCCTTTAAGCTTTATCTGACTTTAATCTGTGTGCATGCCTTGTCGTGTATACCATGTGCGGGCACCAGGAAACAGAAATAACACACAAGATGTCCTGGCACTCCTGCACCCTCCAGTACAGCAGCTTGAGCCTGATTTAAATCCCACACTGGACAGATGCAGCAGCGCTCTTCACTGATGGATGAGTGTGAGATATTATATGCACAGTAATGAAAAGCAGCCCACTGGAACCTACAGAAGCTATATAGCTGCGTTTCATATGTGGTATTTGGTATATGGAGTGGTGGTGTAGTGGTCTAAAGCACATAACTGGTAATCTGGTAATCAGAAGGTTGCTGGTTTGAGCCCCACAGTCACCACCATTGTGTCCTTGAGTAAGACACTTAACTCCAGGTTGCTCCGGGGGGATTGTCCCTGTAATAAGTGCTCTGTAAGACACTTTGGATAAAAGCGTCTGCCAAATGCATAAATGTAAATGTTATTTATGTTGTGACTCATCGCCCAGTGTTAATATATACATCTGAAACCTGTCAAGGGGTCCACATTATATTTTGCCCCTAAAATCAAAAGACACACAAAAAAATATATATATATTTTTATTTAAAGAAACTGAAGCCGATTTGAAAAATGCATACAAAAATAAACAAATAAACAATAAGTTATCTGTGCATTAATGTTGTTGTGTATTTTGATATGTCTGATGCTGTTTAAATGTGTCAGCACTCTGTTGTTGTTCATGGCAATATAAAAGCAAATGTTCATTATACACTCAAGATTTACACATTTCAATTTAATGACAAAACTCCAATAAATAGAATTCAGAAATCAAGTAAAAACAAAACAAACAAAAATAACACTTAATTAACTTTTAATTTAGTTCAACGTTACACAATTCAATTTGAAGGAATTTGGTTTTGAAATTGAAATGCATAAATAATTATTTTTTTTTAAATAGGCTAAACAATATTTTGGGCAAATGTGAATAATTATAAAGAATAAACGAAACTATCATTCATATTGTTTGCATTCATGACATAATGAATGAATAATTTCCCTCATGTGCAACTTCAATCCTTCGCTATCATAGGTCATGAAGAGCTAACAAAACTTATCGAAACATCAAAAGCCACAACTTGTTTGTTAGATCCTATACCAACTAAGCTCTTAAAAGAGGTATCTCCTGTAATCTCAGAACCTCTTCTTAATATTATTAACTCCTCGCTATGCTTAGGACATGTCCCAAGAAATTTTAAAATGGCAATTATCAAACCACTTATTAAGAAGCCACAACTTGATCCTGGAGAACTGGCTAATTATAGACCGATTTCAAATCTCCCGTTTATGTCAAAAATACTAGAAAAGGTAATATCCTCCCAAATATGTTCATTTCTACAGAGAAATAGTATATATGAACAATTTTAATCAGGATTTAGACCTCATCACAGTACAGAGACTGAACTTATCAGAGTTACACATGACTCTTATCATCTGATCGCGGTTGAATTTCTCTTCTAGTGGTTTTAGATCTTAGTGCTGCATTCGACACGATAGATCACGACATTCTCTTGAATAGACTAGAGAATTATGTTGGAATTTGTGGAGTTGCATTATCATGGTTTAGGTCATATTTAGCAGACCGCTACCACTTTGTCTATGTAAATGAGGAATTGTCAAACCAAACAAAAGTAAAATATGGAGTGCCACAGGGATCAGTTTTAGGGCCTCTGCTTTTCTCCATGTATATGCTTCCCCTGGGAGATATTATCAGGAATCGTGGAATAAGTTTCCATTGCTATGCTGACGATACACAACTTTATATTTCTTCAAAACCTGATGAGATTTCACAATTCTCAAAATTAGCAGAGTGTATCAATGAAATAAAAGATTGGATGGCCAGAAATTTCCTTCAACTCAATTCTGACAAAACAGAGGTTCTAATTATTGGACCAAAAAACTCTAAAAATAAGCCACTAAAATATAATTTGACTCTAGATGGATGTACTGTTACATCATCTTCAACAGCGAAGAACTTAGGTGTTATATTTGATAAATTACAAATGTTTGTAGAACAGCATTCTTCCACCTCAGAAATATTGCTAAATTAAGGCATATGCTCTCGGTTGCTGATGCCGAAAAACTAATTCATCGTTCATGACCTCAAGACTAGATTATTGTTATGCATTACTGGGAGGATGTCCAGCAAGATCAATAAATAAACTTCAATTGGTTCAAAATGCAGCAGCCAGAGTGCTGACGAGAACCAAGAAATATGATCATATTAGCCCCATTTTATCATCGTTACATTGTTACCTGTTAAATTCCGTATTGATTTTAAAATTCTGTTAACTACGTACAAAGCTTTGAATGGTCTCCGCAGCACTTAAGTGATCTTCTGTCACGCTATATTCCAACACGTTCATAACGATCACACAATTCTGGCCTGTTAATAGTTCCTAGAATATCAAAATCCACTAAAGGAGGAAGATCCTTTTCATATTTGGCTCCTAAACTATGGAATAGTCTCCCAAACACTGTTCGAGATGCAGACACACTCTCTCAGTTTAAGACTAAAGACTCATCTATTTATCCAGACATACACCTCATTTATCCTCCAACCCACAATTAGGCTGCTTTAGTTGGGTCTCCCGGAACCAGAAACCAGAAACATTGAGCATGATCTCTAACTCTGCAATAATAATTAAATGGCATCTACGCTTACATATTTTTATTTGTTTCCCTGTCTCAACCTCGGGACTCCTATCCTGAGGTCACCAGAACCGGCTGGATCCAGCACCATTCCTGCTTCATGTTGGACTCCACTGCTACATGTCGCAGAATGATGATGACTAAATGCAGCCGGTGCCAAACATCACTTCAATCTATTATGACGGACTTCAGAGGATGAAATGATGCCAACTCCAACCTGCATCACCTCGGGAATGCTTAGACTAACTATTGCCAACAAAAGCCTTCATCAGCCAATTCACAAGGACAATTGCATCTATGTGAACTTCTGCAATTAATCAAGATGGACTTCAAAGACTTTGGTCATTAATCATACAGTTCAAACACAATCGATGTTTAATCACTGACCCTTAACACTTAGTTAGATTAATAATTTTAAACCATGATTTGAACTATACACAAGTAATATTTACATTATATTCATGATGTTAGTCAGAGGGGAACAGGCCCCCACAGTGAGTCTGGTTTAGGGTTAGGGTGGGGTTAGTCAGAGGGGAACTGGCCCCCACAGTGAGTCTGGTTTAGGGTTAGGGTGGGGTTAGTCAGAGGGAACTGGCCCCACAGTGAGTCTGGTTTAGGGTTAGGGTGGGGTTAGTCAGAGGGGAACTGGCCCCCACAGTGAGTCTGGTTTAGGGTTAGGGTGGGATTGGTCAGAGGGGAACTGGCCCCCACAGTGAGTCTGGTTTAGGGTTAGGGTGGGATTGGTCAGAGGGGAACTGGCCCCCACAGTGAGTCTGGTTTAGGGTTAGGGTGGGGTTAGTCAGAGGGAACTGGCCCCCACAGTGAGTCTGGTTTAGGGTTAGGGTGGGGTTAGTCAGAGGGAACTGGCCCCCACAGTGAGTCTGGTTTAGGGTTAGGGTGGGGTTAGTCAGAGGGAACTGACCCCACAGTGAGTCTGGTTTAGGGTTAGGGTGGGGTTAGTCAGAGGGAACTGGCCCCCACAGTGAGTCTGGTTTAGGGTTAGGGTGGGGTTAGTCAGAGGGAACTGGCCCCCACAGTGAGTCTGGTTTAGGGTTAGGGTGGGATTGTTCAGAGGGAACTGGCCCCACAGTGAGTCTGGTTTAGGGTTAGGGTGGGATTGTTCAGAGGGAACTGGCCCCCACAGTGAGTCTGGTTTAGGGTTAGGGTGGGGTTAGTCAGAGGGAACTGGCCCCCACAGTGAGTCTGGTTTAGGGTTAGGGTGGGATTGGTCAGAGGGGAACTGGCCCCCACAGTGAGTCTGGTTTAGGGTTAGGGTGGGGTTAGTCAGAGGGAACTGGCCCCACAGTGAGTCTGGTTTAGGGTTAGGGTGGGGTTAATCAGAGGGGAACTGGCCCCCACAGTGAGTCTGGTTTAGGGTTAGGGTGGGGTTGGTCAGAGGGGAACTGGCCCCCACAGGGAGTCTGGTTTAGGGTTAAGGTGGGGTTAGTCAGAGGGGAACTGGCCCCCATAGTGAGTCTGGTTTAGGGTTAGGGTGGGGTTAATCAGAGGGGAACTGGCCCCCACAGTGAGTCTGGTTTAGGGTTAGGGTGGAGTTAGTCAGAGGGGAACTGACCCCACAGTGAGTCTGGTGTAGGGTTAGGGTGGGGTTAGTCAGAGGGGAACTGGCCCCCACAGTGAGTCTGGTTTAGGGTTAGGGTGGGGTTAGCCAGAGGGGAACTGGCCCCCACAGTGAGTCTGGTTTAGGGTTAGGGTGGGGTTAGCCAGAGGGGAACTGGCCCCCACAGTGAGTCTGGTTTAGGGTTAGGGTGGGGTTAGCCAGAGGGGAACTGGCCCCCACAGTGAGTCTGGTTTCTCCCAAGGTTATTTTTCTCCATTAATCCACATCTTATGGAGTTTTGTGTTCCTTACCACAGTCGCCTACAGCTTGCTCACTGGGGTTATTAATACAATTATTATTTAATTATTTTTAAACACTATTAAAAATCGTATTTTATCTAAATTACACAATGATGATTAATCGACATTATAGACATTACAGTTTTATCGTCTGTTAATGCTGATCTTCTGTAAAGCTGCTTTGAAATGAT
>NC_068304.1:41216169-41218669 GCF_025860055.1 Xyrauchen texanus | reverse complement strand
ACACACACACACACACACACACAGACACACTCACACACAGTCACACACTGACACACTGACACACACACACACACACACACACACACACACACACACACACACTCACTGACACACAAACTCACACACACACACACACTCACTGACACACAAACTCACACTGCTTTTTTTTTATTTATTTTTTACAATATTCTTCAAAGCTTTGCTACTGATTATGGCTTTAAGTGAATGGTGAAGTGTTTTCCTTAACATGAAAAGTGATACGAGATGTTTACTGAATCTGTATAAATCTGTAGCGCTTTACAGTAATGTTCAATTTGACAGCATACACACACACACACACACACACACACACACACACACACGTGCATACACACACTGCATCTGTTCAAATATGTGGTCGTACACAAAGAGGGCTTTTTAATCATGAACTGAGGGACAAAAGGGAGAGAGGACAGGACAAGTCCACTATCAGACGGTCCTCTATCTGGGCAGAGAACAGAACACATTGTGCAGTATGTCGCATAGCAGCAGTCATAAAATCAAACTGCACAGGAATACACACATAACCTCAGAGTTAAATAAACACACATGACATCAGTGTATCAGACAGAGGGAATGCTGGGAGAATGTGACGCACCCTTTGTTTCAGATGGTCAATTGTGTTTATGTTGCTTGGACATCTAGCGATGTAGAAAAATGAAGATGTTCTCTATTAAAAATGTGCTAAATGCCCAATTCCCAAAGCGCTCGGAGTCCTCGTGGTGTAGTAGTCACTCGCCTCAATCCGGGTGACGGAGGACGAATCTCAGTTGCCTCCGCATCTGAGACGTCAATCTGCGCATATCATCACGTGACTTGTTGAGGGCGTTACCATGGAGACGTAGTGTGTGTGGAGGCTTCACGCTATTCACCGCGGCATCCAACTCACCACACGCCCCACCGAGAGCGAGAACCACATTATAGCGACCACGAAGAGGTTACCCCATGTGACTCTACCCTCCCTAGCAACCGGGCCAATTTGGTTGCTAAGGAGACCTGGCTGGAGTCACTCAGCACACTTTGTTTTTTTTTTGTTGTTTTTTTACATTTTTGCCTGTTAAAATGAGCATGAAGAGAAACGGTTCCAATTCTATGCAACTATTTGCAAATATAATTCTTTTTGTTCCACTTTGGAGCTTCTGATGCATAGTCATTTTCAGAGTAAATAAATGCTAAAATCACTAGTAAAAATAATGAATCGTCTCGATACAGGAGCACTGGAAGTATCGATACATTGGGATCAATCCGCCCATCCTTGATATTTGACTGGTCACATGATCCCAACATGGCAGCGCTCATGAATGTGCACCCAGCACCGTATTTAATATAAAGCAGCTCTTTCTCAAAGTCTCATATTACTAGAACCTTCACACATAAAGTCAAAAGTACTATTTCTATATTTATTTGGTTGTACAGGTTTTCAAGAGCGGGAAATGTACTTTGAACACATTTAACAACGTTCCACCGGTTTATGATGAATATAAACATGACACCCATGTGAAAATCAGCATGACACACAAAGATGACCGTGCCAGTTATTTACAGCTGTGACACAACTCCTCCAAATATTGAGTTGACGTGTGAATGAACACATTGATTGGAAAAAGTGCGTGCTATATGTTTCTTGATGAAGCAACTCGACCTTGAGCATTCCTCTTGATATTAGCGGTGTAATTAAATGCAGATTTGAACAAGATATGCATGATACAGTAACACTAAAACAGGTCATGTCACAATGTAAATATGCAGATAACAGATTAGTTTAGACAGCCAGACGAGGACTTAATCATTCCAGCTTAAGTTAACAACAACATGAGATCGCTCAGGGAACAAATTCAACTATATTTGATGTCCCGAGCTTTTGGAGTAATGTGCATGAATATACATGAGAGGTGTCTGTTTGAAGCAATAAGACAGTATCTGAGGCAACATCATATAAATAATAAAACGGCAAATTCACAATGCGCTCCAAGTCCTCTTGGTATGTGACTTGTTGAGGGCGTTACCGTGGAGTCGTAGCGCGTGTGGAGGCTTCACGCTATTCTCCGCGGCATCCACGCACAACTCACCACATGCCCCACCGAGAGCGAGAACCACATTATAGCGACCACGAAGAGGTTGCCCCATGTGACTCTACCCTCCCTAGCAACCGGGCCAATTTGGTTGCTAAGGAGACCTGGCTGGAGTCACTCACCACACGCCCCACTGAGAGCGAGAACCACATTATAGCGACCACGAGGAGGTTACCCCATGTGACTCTACCCTCCCTAGCAACCGGGCCAATTTGGTTGCTAAGGAGACCTGGCTGGAGTCACTCACCACACGCCCCACCGAGAGCGAGAACCACATTATAGCGACCATGAGGAGGTTGCCCCATGTGACACTACCCTCCCTAGCAACCGGGCCAATTTGGTTGCTAAGGAGACCTGGCTGGAGTCACTCACCACACGCCCCACCGAGA
>NC_068304.1:41176169-41206169 GCF_025860055.1 Xyrauchen texanus | reverse complement strand
TAATAGCATCAGTAGATTTATGTCAGATGACCCATAAGGTGTCCCGCCCTCCCCCTGGTGTCCCAAACCCCCCCACTGAGACCTCCATATGGTCTCTGTCCCAGGAAACACCCACCCAGTAATAAGTCACTATCAACTATTTTAAGAGCACTAAGTGCAGCTCTGTGCTTTAAATCATTAGCGTGAAGTCAGTGGTCATGGACATGAACTTGTGTTATTTTTGTGCAAGCATGAGTTAAGTCTGGTCACAGATGGGTTTGGCAACATCTCACACACAAAGTGCTATCGGGCGGGTCAAGCGCAGTTTAAATCTGAGAGTCCTTGTTGAACGTCAGGCTTGTTTCTAGTGACACACTCCTTTTATGCACATGGGAAATGTGCTGCTCCTCAAGATTACACAAAAATCAAACCAAATTCTCCAACTTCTTCCACCGACCCCTTTTGCAGTGACTTAACCCAATTTAAAGAAGTTACTCAGATGTCCTTAGAGGACAAAAATGTTTTTTTAACCAACATCAGTCCTGATCATAACCAGAAAATATTAATACATTTTCATGATTTTAACCCTATAAATGCCGGTTTGTTTACATAATGCCACTGTTGTATTTTTATGAGAAAAAAAAACACAAAAAATTTATTATTTTTCATATACTAAATGCTGAGGGGAATTTTTTGGAGGGATTATCACAGTCTGGGATATGTCAATGATTAGCAACAAAATTGATTTTGATGCATTATTATTTTTTGAGCTGTGTCAAATTTAAAAACAACTCTCACACGAAGGACTTTACAGCACAAAAATATCCGCATCAAAAAACTGCCATAAAAATCTTACATATTTATATTATTTTCCACTTTCACTGATGTTTTCAGGATTTTAACCCTTTAAATGCCAGTTTGTTTATATAATTGGCACTGTTGTTTTCACACACACACACACACACACACACACACACACACACACACACACACACACACACACACACACACACACACACACACACACACACACACACATTCAGTTGTCCTGCAGGTCTCTATAATACAGTAAACAGAGAATAGGGGAAAAGCTTGTATTTGCTCCACAGGCTAAACATGAGGAAAATGGCCCCATCTGGTGGAAAACATTAAAATGTAAATTTGAAGGCAGAGCTCCGGAATGAAAGTATAATATCATATAATTCATGATTTTATGCTTTAATGTCACTGGGATCAAATATTGCAGTTTTAATGGATTTCAATGGGGACATTTTGGTCCTGAAGGTCCCGAGTGTGACTATTGTGTGTACACAGTGTGTTATAGATGTGTTATAGATGTATTATAAGAACTGAGGTTCAAATATTCAAATTCCACCCAAAATAAACACCTTTGGAAAAAATAGAAAAACCACAAAATTATAGAGACAAAAATGTCCCGAAGATCACAAAATGGTTAAAAAATAATAAAAAATCACTCCACGACATCAGGGGGAAAAATATGAATACAAATTAGATCATAAATACTATTTTAATAATAAACATAATAATAATACTAATAATTGAAAAATAAATCATGATCTATAGATTGGTGACCGTACATCAGGGGTACCCAAACTACAGCCCGTGGGCTTATGATATTTCAACATCCTGTAGCGATGAAGTCTCTTAGTAGAATTATTGACTTTACCCGATCTTGAATAACTCGTGATTACACTGTTAAAATCAACGACAATGAACGAATCAATGAACTAATCTGAACAAATCTTTTTGATGAGCAGATTAAAAAGACTCGTCACTGAGTGTGATGAGGAGGAGGGCGTGGCCGCGCCGTGAGGGTGCACGGCCGGCGCTGAATCAGATGATCAGCAAGAGAGCGAGATAAAGGTAGGCCGGAGACGCCAGTTCGGGAGAGAGAGAGACGCACGCGGCCACGTTGTGTGTGTCTGTGTTCATGTTTGTTTTATGTTGTTTTAATTTTGAGTTTCTCATTATACTTTATGTTGACTGTTCTGCCGGTACCCGCCTCCTCCTTGCCCGTCGTTTAACTGCTACAGTGGTGCCGCAACCTGGGAGGGAGGAGGTCTGCCTAGGGAGCAGCCGCGGCCGTCTGCCTGGGAACAGAGGGGTTGCTGCCGGCTGCCGAGAGGTAGAGGAACCGCTGCCATCTGCCGAGAAGGGGAGGAGCGGTTCCATCCGCCAGGGTTCGGAGGAGCGAGCTGTCGTCTGCCAGAGGAGGAGCGAGCTGTCGTCTGCCAGAGGGCGGAGCAGCAGTTGAGGACTGGGCAACAGTGTGTCCGGGAACCAGCGAGCAAGTTTCTCTCTCTCTCTCTCTCTCTGTGTGTCTCCCGCTTGCACTCTCCCGACACCTCCCCTTGTCTCTCCCCAGTTTCCCATGAGGCGGGGTGGACCACCGACACCTCACCTCCAGAGATGGTGGGGGTGGAGTAAGTCAGTCCGGTGGCGCCCCAGCCTGAATTGGGTGGGGTAGGAGTGTGACAAGGAAGAGAGGGTGCCCGGGCGTGGCCGGCGCTGAATCAGATGATCCGCGGGACAGCGAGATAAAGGGGGGCCGGAGATGCCAGTTCAAGAGAGAGAGAGAGAGAGAGACGCACGTGGCCGTGCTGCATGTGTTTGTTTATGTTTGTTTTATGTTATACATTAATCTTTATGTTATCTGTTCAGCTGGTTCCCGCCTCCTCCTCGCCCGTCCTTTAACGGTTACACTGAGATTAAACAAAATCTAAATTCTTTGAGCCAACGGATGGATCCACTGATGTAAGATGAAGTAGGCTAAAATGTAACATTTCAAACAGATTTGACATTTTTTACCTTGTTAGCCAACAACAGAAAAACATAATGAAAGTCCTGTTGAAATGACCGGACCTTCCCCCCTCTTCACGTCCTGACATGCAACACGTCAGTACTCAGAGGTAGCATGTATACTATGACAATGCAGGCCTACCTTAAAGAAATGTATACATACAATAAAGTTATGAATAGTCGAGCTATGGCTGACTCCTTTAGTGTCACCGATCGGACTCAACATTGTGACCTGTAACTACTGTATGTGCAGGCCACTACTATAGTAAACCTCGTGCAAGTGAGCTTCTGCCTACAACACCGGTGGTGGGTTGATTGAGTCAGTGAGAAATAATCATTTGTATTCATCAGACCTTCATCACGAGACTCTCCCACTCAACACACTGTCAGCACGGTTTCATACAATATCCCGTTGTCTCTTCTGACCCCTTCAAGATCAATCGCCAACACTGTGCATTCATCCACAATCTCAGTCAAAAGGACCCACAAATGAACCGTACTCGGACCACTTCCTGAGGTGCTGCTTTTGGGACCTTTAGGGGGGTCCGAGACACTTGTGTTGTTCACATATACATGTTATACCGCTCAGACCGCTTGGAGTGCTCAAATGAACAATGGAAGTCAATGGGGCCAATTTTTGGAGGGTTTAAAAGGCAAAAATCTCAAGCTTTAACTTTTATAAAAGCACTTACATTAATTCTTCTGTTAAACTCATTATTTATTTGAGCAGAACAGTTGCTTACTGCAAATCGTCATTTTTAAGGCCGTTTTGGGGCTTTGGGTTTAAATGTGTTACGTTGTCATGGCAACAAAGCTCAAATTGTCTCTAACTTTACACAGATGCAGTCAGTATGTGATTTAATGACAGTAAAATCATATTAACACACATATTGTTTATACTTTTGAAACAGTATTTTAATGTTTACAGATTAAACCCCATTGACTTGCATTGGAAGTGTCTCACTGGAACACACATTTGGGCTTTTTTTAAAAGGAGGAATGAGTCCAAATATTTTGTTTTATGGTAATCAATATTATGCCACAAATGCTGCTGATTGAGATGAACTTGTATTGAACCCAGAATATTCCTATAATTAATTTTAATTGCAAATTCAGTTTGTAACATCCTTTACATTCAGTCACTTTCGACTCATTCATAACACATAAAAGTCATTATCGCCACCTACTGGCGTAAAGATGCAACCAGATGGTGACTAAACGAATCAGTGAATGAATCTTTTTGGTGAACGATTTCAAAAGACTCAAGTCACTGGAATGAATCCAAATCCACACCACTAAAACTTAAAGCTGAAGAGAGTAATAATTGCACAAATAAATGTTTGTTTTCAAACAGATTTCTGAGGGGTCTGTGTATCTCAGCGAGTATTGCTGCTGACTATCACACCTGGAGTCATGAGTTTGAATCCAGGGCGTGCTGAGTGACACCAGCCAGGTCTCCTAAGCAACCAAATTGACCCGGTTGCTAGGGAGGGTAGAGTCACATGGGGTAACCTCCTCATGGTGGTGATTAGTGGTTCTCTCAATGGGGCGTGTGGTGAGTTGTGTGTGGATCGTGGAGAGTAGCATGAGTCTCCACATGCTGTGAGTCTCCGCGGTGTCATGCACAACGAGTCACGTGATCAGATGCACGGATTGACGCTCTCAGAAGCGGAGGCAACTGAGACTCGTCCTTCGTCACCCGGATTATAGTGAGTAACCGCGACACCACGAGAACCTACTAAGTAGTGGGAATTGGGTATTCCAACATTCGGAGAAAAGTGGGATAATAAATCAAATTAAAAAACTGCTTTCTGAATATGCCCCCATCTTCTACTGATCAAACATCAGAAACATCTTGTTTGGGGTTCCCAGAACATCTTTAAAATGACGTAACCTAACTGCAACCAAAAAGCAATGTTGTGAAAATATTTAGTGCGTGCTCTCCGTCCTCACTGGCATCAGCACCACAACAACTTGATGTAGTCCCTGTCATCACAGAGAGCACACATCTATAATCTCATTAAGTGCAACTATTATGCAGACACACACATGCAAGAACACATAAACACAAGAACCCTCTTCAATGCATTGACACTGTCTCCTGCTGGCATCATTTGTTGCTGGATAGATCTGAAATAAATGAAACACACTAAGCACAAAGCATTCTGTGTGATAGTGCTGCTGATGCTGTGTCCTGAGCTGCAATAGTGAAGAAAACACAATCACACTCGTCATCACACACACACACACAGTGCTATATGATCCTTTCTACCAGCGCTTGTGTGAATGACTGGACCTCTCTCTCTCTTTGGATCGCACGCCCACACACACACACACTCACACAGGTTGTACTCTGCAGTGTTGAAGTTCAACACGCTACACAAATCTTTGGACTGAGACACTTAAGAAATGAGATTACAAGAAAGTGTGAAAGGAGGAGAGGATAAACATGATGTCAGGTTCATGCATGATGCATTCTGCACTGACAAACATCATTTGGACTTCTCCACATTCACTGTTATTTCTGCTAACAGCTGATCTATTATAAATCATGCAATGCAAAAATACTTCCAATTGCTAAAACACAATTTTGCAAACTAAGCTGGTTTTATCAAAATACACAATTCTCAAAACCACACACCCAAACTGCAAAATACCTCATATATCCTGCAAAACACTGCAACCAAAACTACATATAGCATTATCAAACTCAATGAGCTCATGTAGTCTCAGTGTTTTGAAATGGCAAACATGTGACTTTATGTCAGATTGTTGTGTGTTATGCAGAGAACCGTGTGCAGTGCATGTAAAAAGTGCCATTTTGAATTGCAAAATGTGTGTAAAGCAGAAAATGTGTTTAGACTTTTGGAGACTTGAAGAGGTTTTTCTCTCTGTGTGTCAGTTTAAATAATTGTGCTGTGCATGTCATTATAGTGTGTTAGCAACTGGAAAAAACTGGATTGAATATTATTTTGTCTCCCTCTAGTGGCTAAGAACAGAAATACATTTAAGAATGCATTGGTAATCCATTTTCTAAGGTTGAATTAATTATTATTATTTATACATTTATTGCTAAAACAGCAGCATTTTTACATTTTCTTGAGTAGTATTGTGCAGTTTCAATGTAACTTTGGGCTACAATTAATATCCAAGAGACTTCTACATGAAACTGCACTAGTTGTATTTTCCCCAAAAGTAGCGCACTGTTGCCGTATCATGTGCTTCTTTTAGATGTTGATGTATACCATGATTCAATGTACATGTTAAGGAAACTGTACTTTAAATGCATGTTCAGTTGGTGTTTTGGTTGGAATAGGTGTTTACTTGCAGTACAGAGTTGATCAAAAGTTGCACACGCATGTGTTGAACTCATCCCTTAAAGTAATCTACATGTCTTCTGAAGTGATATGATAGGTGTGGGTGAGAATTAAAGTCCACTTTTCTTTTAAATTCTCCTCCCTGCCCAGTAGGTGGCGATATGCACGAAGAATGCGAATCGCCAAAAACAAAAGAAGAATATGTGAAAGTGAAAGTAGAGATTTACAGTAAAAAAAGGACTTAAATATTGATCTGTTTCTCACCCAAAGCTATCATATCATTTCTGAAGACATGGATTAAACCACTGGAGACTTATGGATTACTTTTATGCTGCCTTTATGTGCTTTTTGGACCTTTCGACGCTTTCATCGATTTTACAGAGATTAAAGCTGCAGGAACCTCATTTTGTGTTCGATCATCTTCAAATTTGAAACTTAACTTCTTTAGACTCGTGGCTTTGAGAACATTGTACTTCTGGGTTGTCTTGGCACTTTTATTATTGTTTTTTTAGATTATAAATACATGTTCAGGACAAAATATTTCCATTACTATAAACTTCAGCTTCTCTAACTTTAATAAATAACAACAGATATTAATTCTGAAACTTGTGAAATAAAGCCCAAAGTGTCTTCTTTCAAACGATGCTACAACTGTGTCCAAACTCCAAAGAGTCCCGTAAATACAACCATTTAACTTCAGGTATGTCATTTGGTATGGCTTGTGCTCAAAATGGGGGCGTTTATCAACAGGTTAAGGCAGTAGATGACAGACGACGGGGTAAATTGACCAATCAGATGAAAGGCGTGCTTCAGTGTCGCTCACATGTGCATATCAAAAATTCAATCCGTAAATAAAAATGTTTAAACAATGAAAGAAAATGAAAATTGAGCCATTTTCCCCCTTTGTCTTTATTCCTTTTTAAATAGAATATGAAGTAATCAACATAAAAATGAGTTTGCATCTGCTTATTCTATTCATCAATGTTAAAATCAATAAAGAAGAAACCGCATTTTTTTTTTTTCACTTTTGGGTTTAAAAAGTAAAAAAGACTGGATGAAAAAGTACACAGACCTTTTGGGAGCCGTGAAATTATTCCAAGTTTTTTGCAAGTGAACAAATTATTCAGCAACGTTAGGATTAGTCCGGATTTGCTGTTCATTGTTCATCACAAACACGGATGGTGCCGTGGGTACATTGGGTGCGGTGACAGACATCGGAGGTCGTAACCGGGCAGTGGAACATGCATTGTAAAGTGTGGGTGGCTGGATGCAGTGCGGACGGAGACTGGACCCTCCAGTGCAGCAAAGCAACATCGGACATTGTAAGAGATCCCAATGCATTGGTGTTTTAGTTCAAATTAAGAGACAATTACGTTAAATGCTTTATGTTTGTTTGAAATTAAGTTTGTGTGTGGTCAAGAAATCAAAGGGTAAAATGGATAATCAAGTTAACCAGGTTGATATGTGTGAGAAGGCAGCATGTGGTACTGATCCGGTTGGAGTGCCCGCTGACACTGCCAGAAAACCATCAGAGAAACTTACAGCCAAGGCTTTACTTTCTAAAATAAATGATTTAAAGAAACTTTTTTATGGGATTCGACTGCAAAAGACCTCAACCAACTCATGAACTCAGTCCCCGCCCATTCTTGACTCAGACTCAGAACATCTCGGGTTACTTAACTGTAATATCTTATATCTTATATCCCTGGATGTTACTTAACATCCAGGGATATAAGCTGCTCTGATTAGCATTCCCTGGGCCCAAAGGAGAATCTGCCGTGCCAGTCTGTTCAGCTGGCGTGAACGTAGACCTCCTTGATGGTTTATGTAAGAGACTACCGCTGTGTTGTCCACCGCACCAAGACATGGCAGCCTCTGGAGGAAGTATTTCAGGGCCAGAAATACAGCCATCAACTCAAGACAGTTAACGTGACAATCGAGCTGACGAACCTCCCATTCCCTTTGAGCTGGACGATCACTTAAGACCGCAACCCAGCCTGTCAGGGAGGCATTTGTCATTAGCAACCTGCGACGGCAAGGGAGTGGGACCCAAAGTGAAGAACCGGGGTCTGAACCACATAGAAAGGGTACGTAGCACATGGTGCGTAACCCTTATCAGCCTAGGGGATTGCTCCTTTTATGAAATCCCCTGGCTTTGAGCCACAACTGAAAGGGTCTCATGTGCAAAAACTCCCAAAGGGATCACAGAGGACGCAGTTGCCATGAGACCTAGTAGTCGTTGATACTGATGAACAGTACAACCTTGGCCTAGCATGACTTTGCTCAGGGTGTTCTGAATGGACTTGATTCGAGCGGGAGACAATTGTGCCTGTATTGTGATCGAATTCCATACGATCCCCAGATCGTAGTTTTCTGAGAGGGAGAGAGGACACTTTTCTTGGCGTTGAGCCTCAACCCCAGAGAAACTAGATGAGCTAAGATGATATCCCTGTGCTGTAATGCCATTTCTTGTGACTGTGCTAGTATCATTCAGTCGACTATGTAATTCAGAATGCGGATGCCCCGGAGTCGCAAAGAGCCAGTGCTGCATCCATTCACTTCGTGAATGTGGGTGATAAGGCTATACCAAATGGAAGAACATGATATTGGAAAGCTTCGCACCTGAAAGCGAACCTCAGGAACTACCTGTGTTGTGGCAGACTTTCTATATGAAAGTACGTGTCCATGAGATCAATCGTGACTAACCAATCGCGATGTTGGATTTGAGACACGACCGTCTTGACAGTTAGCATTTTGAACTTGAATGCCCTTGGAGCGATTCAAGCCTCGAAGGTCTAAAATCGGACGCAACCCCCCCATCCTTCTTGGGAACCAGGAAGTATCTGCAGTAGTGACCTGACTCTCTCTTTGGAAGGGGAACATGTTCTATGGCCCCTTTGACCAAGAGATTTTGCAGTTCTTTCCACAGTAAACATGCTTGCTCCGGTTTCACGGTAGTGGGAACCACGCCGTTGAAACGAGGAGGATGGTGAACTAATTAAATTCTGTAGCCTTTTTCTACTGATCTTAGGGCCCACATAGAAACACCTGGCAGTAGTTTCCATGCTGCCAGGTTCTCTGAGATGGGTGTCGATTCTGACACTTCCTGTTGAGGGGATGTCGAGTGTCCCGTGTCCTGGACTACGGCAGGAAGCAACGAAACCGCTGGAAACCGATAACTCCCGAAACACCAGAGGCGGCGGGAATGGAGCGGTTTCATGGGGGTATCGGGACGGTACAGGTGAATGTTCACGTGACCCGTCCCAAGGGAGGGCTACCCCCACAAGGCTGGGCGCAAAACCGTCAGGGTTTTTTCCTTTTAAGAAATAACTGTCCTGAGGTCTTGCTTTGGGGGCTGCTGAGGGCGACGAACTGGACCCCAGTCTTTACAAGGGGGAGCATGATTTGCCACGCTTTGTTTTTGAGCCTCCCGTCTAGAAGGACCGGGGTGGGGCTGGATGGCCGACGGCCCCTCCCCTTGAGTGTGGCGAGGAAGGAATTGCCTGAAGGCTTCCTTGTGGCTTTTTGCCTCCTGGAACCTGGTGATAACTACATTCATAGCGTCACCAAATAAGCCAGAAGGCGAAACCAGGGCATCGAGAAGGAAAACTTTGTCCTTATCTCTGATGCCCGACAGGTTGAGCCATAAGTGTCTCTCCGTGCTGAATAAAGCAGACATAGACCAATGACAGATCCGTGGCTCGACGAAGCTCAGAGAAAGCCTCTTCGTCGACCATGTTGCCCGCACTATGGTCCTTCAACAGATCAGCCTGGTATGCCTGTAACACTGCCATAGTGTTCAGGGCAGCACCAGTCTGACCTGCTGCTTGATAAGCCTTCCCCACAAGCGTGGAGGTGGTCCTGCACGGCTTTGTGGGGAGAGTGGGTCTCTTTAGCGATGATGCCAAGCCAGGCGAGAGATAACCCGCAAGTGTCTCTTCTACCAGCGGCATCACCAAATATCCCCATTTCTCAGCACCTACGATAGTCGAATATGTCGACGTCGAGGGCACGAAGACACAGGAAGTATCAAGATTCCTCCATGAATGATTAAGCTCGTCATGGAGGTCATCAAAGAAAGGAAGGGACTGAAGGGAGCATTCCCCTTTTTCTTTTTTTTTTGGCCACCAGACAGAAATTTGTCTTCTAGTTTGGAGTGTTTGGGGGTCTCTTATTCACGTGGCCAGTCTAACTGTAGCCTGGTCACAGCCCGAGTAACCACCTCGAGTAATTCCAGCAGCTTTATTATTGTGCGTGGAATGTACAGAGGTGGGTGCTCAAAGTTTGCAGACTCAAGAGATTCAGCGTCCCCCTCGTGAACCGAAGAGGCGCCGAAGCACGCTTCAGGCTCATGAGAAGGATCAGCTGGATCTGGGGAGAGAGATCGAGCAATAGGGACGGACCCATCTCTCGCTCCTCAGCCAGATCAATGCGAGAGGCTCATGATGAAAGAGTGGGCGCTGGCTCTTGTAAGTAAGCAAGACGAGGGCGAAGCATTTTGACTGTAAACAGATCGCAATGCTCGCACCATCCCTGCCCCGCCCCAACACAAGAGCAGCATGCTCTTCCCCCAAACACACAAAACAAAACTGGTTTGTGTCCGTTTCAGCCATAGAGCGTAAACACGGGAACACACACTGCTTGCTTTGCTTCACTTTCATTCTTTTAAAGGAGAAAAGGTTTTCTGTGCACTGCCTGCACAAATTCTAAGTCCTAACAGAGGAAAAGAAAGTTCTGACAGCTTGAGAAGCACAACACACACAGAGTGATCTGAAGACAAACGATCTGACGATGCACCTGTGATGCATCTATTTATAGCCCTGCTACAGGTGCATCCAATGATAGCAGAGGCTATAAATTCTAGTCAATTTCATTGACGTGTTGCACACATATTCACAGCTGGTCACACCTAAAGCTGTTCCCAAAGCACTAAAATCAGCGCAGCATCAAAGTGTAGCTTTTTGACAGGGAACTGTTGGGAATCATTCAACAATGGAGCTTGGATGCCCTCTATTGGACATTTCTTGTAATTGCCACTTAGAGAATTAATAGACAGTAGATTAGACATGGGTTTTCTTTATATAAAATGTAATAAATATGTTTATTAACTTTAAACTTTAAAGTTACATTATGCCAAATACCACAAAACATGTGAATATGCACAAAAAGAAATGATTACATTTAATTTGTGAGTGGGGTGCAATCACTGATAATGCCCATCTGGGGTCACAACAATTACTCTGCATAAGTGACTTGACAATGTTCAGAAAGTCTGTCCAGTGACCCAGTTATGTATCATATAAACACCTCAATACATATGCATTTTGTCTAGGTATACCATTATAGACCTTTAAGAATGAGGACAAACAACAAGGTAAGATACCAAGAATAATTCAAATAAACACCCACACAGATGAAGAGACAATGATACAGTTTGAGTTTATGTTAGCAGAAATAAAAGATTTCCATTAATCGCAATATATAGTTTATATATATATATATATATTAGCTTCCTCAGATTGACTACATTCATAAGTCATGGACATTATTAACTGCACAATATATTTGAATCCCCTTGATAAAATATGGATTTTATATGATTATATTTGAAAGCTTGATTTGTTAATTCACTCCATACACACGGGTTGTTTTGCTTTGAACTTCTAAATCTGTTCTTACACTTTGGCTTCCTCGATTTTAAGCGTTACATTTTCATAAGCCACACCCTTCCAGGTGCCGTTCTCAGTTAACATCTTAACCTCTCCATTGGACTTGGTCTTCTTGATTGTAGCTGTGAAGGGAATCTCAGCATCATCATCCTTGTTGACCATCAGTTTCACTGTGATCTTGGTTTTGGGAGGAATTGTGATGGTAGTTTCCTCTGACATGGAGATGGATTTCTCTTTTGAGGAGCTGGTGCCATACTGTCCTGAGTATGAGATGTTGACTTGGACACTTAATAATTTAAAATCAGAAGACACAGTACTGGACAGCCCCCATGTGTGGGTCCAAGTCGTGGTCTCTGTGACTGTGTCCGTCCAGTTTAGTTTGAATGTGTGGGATTGATCCACGCTGCTTTCATTGATATAGGATCCACTTTTCACCACAGATGGCTTGTCGCTCAGGTCTGGGATTTTTCCAAAATCTATTTTGACAATTTCAAATGTGGGGCTGATGATATCCCCGATACTCAGTGCAAATTCACAATATTCATCAACACCTTCTTTAACAGCTTCGATGTTCTGTTTACCCCGATCATATCGACTTAAGAACCGGTCATTGTTGGCTCTAAATATGACTTTCCCATTCCTGGTGAAGACACTGAACTCACAGCATTCATCAGGCTTAGCCTTGGCTGCCTCGATATGCTGGACACCACACCTGTCAAATCGACTGAGGTAAACACCCCTCCGGTCTTTGAGCCGGACTTTCGAATCATTGACTTTCTCCACTATGAATTTGCACCAAGGGTCTTTGGTGCTCTTGGCAGCTTCTATGTTATAAATATTTAAACGCTCAATACAGCTGAGGAACCGGCCATTGTCAGACTGTAGAGCAACACCCTCTTCAGCACCAATATAAGATACCAGTGGACCAAAACCAGCAACTACCGCCTACAGAGACAAAACAACAGACACAGAGCACATTGTTGAACAAAATAAGTCATCCAACTTTCCTTCAGATTGTACACAATAGAGTTAAGAAGTGAGGTAGGTGGAATAATGCAGAGTGGATTTTAGATCCCTATCCCTTCACTTTATCTAAATTCCCTTTTCCAACAGAGTATGTCAGTGGAAATGTTCTGGGAAGCTACAGTTAATGAGATTATGCTTTAATGGTTTAAATGATTGATTCTGCAAGAGATGCATATCAGTGATGAGGCAAAAGATAAGTTCCACACCTTACAGATAAAGACAGGTGCTGCCAATAGTTTTGACTTTCACATCGGTGATATCTACAAATGTTAGATATATAAATGTCACCCCTATTTGAGTTCAGCAAGGGGTTAATCAACAAGTTGTCAGACTGTTTCAAGCAAATACAATGTGACAATTATGAACATCATTTTAAATCTAATAATAATAATGTTGTTTTTTTGTAATACTATTAAACTGTTCAGCTTGGAAATGTATATTCGTGAGACATACTTTCAAATCTCGGCATGTCTTACCATTTTCAGTCTTTATTCTCAAATCCTTTTTTGCTGAAATCTGCAGGAGACAAAATGTGTTTACTTACACACACAACACATTACATTTAATAGACTAAACAATCTCAGAAATGATAAAGATGTGAAAAATGAAGATTCACCTTGATCAAAACGTTATATCTGATGCATAAAATCTTTGTAGCGACAAATCTAGCGACCTTCCGTAGAAGTCATCAGTACTGCACCAAGAGCACGTTTTCTTGCTTTCCTGCCCGGAGTCGGAGGCACACCTCTCTCTGCGTCTACTCTGTTCAGTGAGAGAGAGAGAGAGAGTTGAGCAGGCGGATCAGCACTATCAGTTGACCGCACTGCAGTTGACAGACATGTTTGAGCTGCGCATGTGCATACAGCGTTGTCAAGGACCAATCACGAATCTGTATTGTTTTAAATTTAAAGAGTTTAATTTGACCATTTATTTCTATTCTTTTCATGCACTTTATCACAAGAGATTTTTAGACATTTGTTCATTCCTGTTTCTGTTCTCTCTGATTCAGACATCTCTGTACAATGTACTTTATTCAAACACATAACAAACAAAAAGTTCATTAATCCCTGTGTTCAAGGGGTGGCTGAAGCCATATGTGGGCAATGACACAAGGGGTTACTGTCTTTACTGCAAGTTGTCTAACATTAAAAAGCATGTGTCAACTCAGAAGCATACTGTGTGTCGCTCTGCGGGAGAGAGAGAGGGAGAGCGGTAAGGCTTGATACCTGGTTTATAATTAACCCTAACACCTGTGTCTTCTCTGCGATGGACTGGCGACCTGTCCAGGGTGTCCACAAGTGGAGGACCGGCAGGCGCTGCGGAGCCTGATCGCCAGGGAGGGGGCTGGTGCTGCGTCCCCCTCGGGGCCCGTCCCACCATTGGCCCTCGCGAAAATGGGGCGATCCGGAGGCCTTCCTCAACTGCGGAGGTATGGAGGTGGCCTCCCGATCAGTGGGCGGCCCGCCTATTGCCCCTGCTTTCCGGGGAGGCGCAGCTGGCGGCACAACAACTTCCCGCCGCCAGCCTCCTGGATTATAATCGCCTCAAGAAAGACATCCAGCAAAGGGTCGTTCAGACCTCGGAGCAGAGTCGGCAGCTATTCTGCTCGTTGAGCTTCGGGAAGGAAGGCCACCCGTTTGCTTTTGCGCAGCAGCTCTGTGACGCCTGCCGGAAATGGCTGTTGGTGCGGGGAACCCGCGACATCGTGGAAGTGGTCAACATGGTGGTACTGGAGCAGTTCGTCTCCCATCTTCCCCGAGGCATGTCGGAGTGGGTCCAGTGCCACCATCCGGCGTCGTTGGATGGAGCCGTCCAGCTGGCAGAAGACTACATGGCAGCGTTCCCAGGAGGCAGCGAGGCAGTATATTCTCTCTCTCTCTCTCTCTCTCTCTCTCTCTCTCCACCCACTGTGTCTTGTGTTCCCTCCCCTCCCCCCCATTCCCCTCACTCCCGCCCAATTCTGGCTCCTCGGAGGTGGGGAGGCCCGCCCAGACCCTGACCCCAGTTCAGAGGACTGTTTCCCTTGTCTGCCCCTTCAAACCGCCCTGTCTCTCTCCGCTATCCCCCCCAGTTCAGAGGACTGTTTCCCTTGTCTGCCCCTTCAAACCGCCCTGTCTCTCTCCGCTATCCCCTCCACAGGCCGCCATCCGATCGGGCAGGAATGTATTGCATACCGGTAAGGGTGAATACACATCAAGCTTTGGTGGATACAGGTTGTTCTCAAACCTCGATCCACCAACGCTTGGTGCAAGGCGGGGCATTGGATAAAAATAAACTGGTGAGGGTGAGGTGCGTGCATGATACATTCACAAGTATCCAGTGGTTACCGTTGAGATACGATTCAGGGGAAAAAGGCATAGAGTCGAGGCCACGGTTAATTGCCGCCTCACCCATCCACTAATTCTGGAAACCAATTTGCTCGGTTTTAGAAATATACTGAGGGTAATGTGTGTGGATGGGTCCTGCAGAGTAGTGGCGCGGGGTGTGACGTGTGATACTATGGCTGGGAAGGCGGTGCCGGGGCCGTCAACATTGGCTCCGACGCAGATGATGGAGTTCCCATTCTCAGGGGCTTCCCTGAGGGGGACTTCCCTCTGGAGCAGTCGTGTGACGAGTCCCTCAGGCACGCCTTCGACCAAGTGAAAGTAATTGATGGTCAACAGCTCCAGCCCGATCTTGCACTCACATACCCGTACTTTTCTATTATCAAAGAGCGGTTATATCGAGCGATGCAGGACACTCAAACCAAAGAGGTTACAACTCAGCTGTTAGTACCAAAGAACCGTCGGGAAACACTCTTCCAGGCGGCTTACTATAATCCAATGGCAGGCCACTTAGGTCACGAAAAGTCTTTGAACCATATAATGGCCCTTTCTTTTGGCCAGGCATTCACGGGGATATTCGCAAGTGGTGTGCGGCGTGCCGGGAATATCAGTTTGTGAACCCACCGGCCACCCCAAAAGCTCCATTGTGCCTGCTGCTGTTGATTGAGATCCCGTTCGAAAGAATTGGAATGGATCTCGTCGGGCCATTAGAAAAGACTGCACGTGGGCATCGCTTTGTGTTTTGTGTCCTGGTGGACTATGCAACGCGATATCCGGAAGCGGTGCCTCCATGCAACATCTCAGCATGCAGTGTTGCGGAGGCACTCTTCAAAGTTATCTCCCTAGTGGGGATTCCAAAGGAAATCCTCACGGATCAAGGCACAACATTCATGTCACGTACACTTCGCGAACTATATGAATTATTAGGCATTAAGTCGATTCGTACCAGCGTCTACCACCCGCAAACGGACTGGTCGAACAATTTAATAAGACCTTAAAAAACATGATTCGTAAGTTCGTACACGAAGATGCTAAAAACTGGGATAAGTGGCTCGAACCCCTGCTGTTTGCAGTACGAGAGGTCCGGCAAGCCTCCACCGGCTTTTCCCCGTTTGAGCTACTGTATGGGCGCCGGCCACGTGCCGTGCTTAACGTCATACGGTAAGCTTGGGAGGAAGGACCTTCGAATAGCAAAAATCTAATTCAATGCTTTCTTGACCTTAGAGCAAAACTCCACACTTTAGGACGAGTAACACAGGAGAATTTACTCCAAGCACAAGAACGCCAACGCCGACTGTACGACAGGGGCACTCGACTACGGGAATTTTCACAGGGAGATAAAGTGCTTTACTTGTTGCTGCCCACCTCAAGCTCTAAATTACTCGCCAAGTGGCAAGGACACTTTGAGGTCACACGACGAGTTGGAGATCTCGATTATGAGGTTAAGCGAACAAATTGGAGAGGGTCATGTCAAACCTACCACCTCAACCTCCTCAAACCATGGAGGGAGACGGTACTTGTAGCCTTGGTGACGGCAGTTCCGGAGAGGGCGGAGCTCAGGCCGGAGGTATCTCCCAAAGCAAATTCATTCACCCTTGTGGAGAGCACCTCTCGCTGTCGCAGCTGACAGATGTTGCGAGACTGCAAGCAGAGTTCGCAGACGTATTTTCTCCGCTGCCCGGTTGCACTAACCTCATAGAACAGGTGTGGTGGAACCCGGGTGTGGTGGTTCGTAGCCGCCCCTATCGTCTTCCTGAGCACAAGAAAAAGGTTGTTAGGGTACAATTAGCGGCAATGCTCGAAATGGGCGTGATACAAGAGCCGCACAGATATTGGGCCAGCCCGGTAGTTCTGGTACCGAAGAGTGACAGCTCGGTCCGTTTCTGTGTTGACTACTGGAAAGTGAACGCAATGTCCAAATTTGATGCTTATCCAATGCCTCGAATTGATGAGTTACTCGATCGATTGTGCACGGTTCAATTTTAATCGACGCTGGACTTAACAAAGGGGTATTGGCAGATCCCTTAAACTCCAATGTCCCGAGAAAAAAACTGCTTTTCCCACACTGTTCAGATTACACCAATCTGTGACACTTCCGTTCGGGTTGTTTGGAGCCCCGTCCACATTTCAGTGCCTTATGGACAAGATCCTCTAGATGACATTATAATTTACAGTAATGACTGGCGGCGGCATATGCAACATCCGAGGGCTGTCCTGAGAGCGCTGAGGTGGGCGGGACTCACGGCCAACCCAAAGAAGTGTGCAATTGGGCGGGTGGAAGTTAGGTATCTGGGGTTCCACTTGGGTCACGGGCAGGTGCATCCACAGGTTGACAAAACCACAGCGATCGCAGCCTGCCCGGCACCCAAGACCAAAAAGGGGGTAAGGCAGTTTTTGGGGCTGGCTGGTTACTACCGAAGGTTTGTGCCTAGTTATGATGTCTGATGTCACCAGACCGCTGACTGGCCTTACTAAAAAGGGGGCTCCCTATCCAGTCCAGTGGACAGAGTCGTGCCAACAGGCCTTCCTTAAGGTAAAATTTGCACTGTGTGGGGGCCGCTTTTACATACAACTGATTTCCCTCTCCCCTTTATTTTGCAGACTGATGCATCTGACAGGGGGCTGGGCGCAGTACTCTCGCAGCAGGAACGGCCAGTGCTTTTTATTAGTCGCAAGCTCTCCTTCAGGCAGACAAAATATAGCACCATCGAGAAGGCGTGTCTTGCGATTAAGTGGGCTTCCAGGACAGCGGCGATATGCGGCGCATGTGGCAGGCCATCCAGGCCATCACCAACTACAGGACAACATCAGTTGCCTGTGACAAAGATGCCTCCCTTCCAGATGCTCTGAACGACTTCTACGCTAGGTTTGAGGTGCAGAACAAAGTTCTGAACAATTCCTTTAACAAGCTCCAGCAATAAGATCTTTTGGGCAGTTGTACGTGATCACTGAAATGAAACGGGAGCAACACAATGTCCTCAAAATGCACACATGACATAGTAACAGTTGAAGGATGTAAGCATCTAAGCAGCTAACCTTTGAATGAATTCCAGTGTGCATGCAGCATCATCTTGGTACTAAAGATTGAAGGTGTAGTATGTAGAAAAGACAGCAGCAAGCCCACACAGAAAAGCTGGCAGGGCGCCCTCACAAATGATGTGCCCCTCACCTGAAAATTCACAAAGAAACCCCATGTCAGCATTGACAATTATTAATTTGCCATTGTCACACTGCAAGTGAATGCAAGGGAAACTGAAATCCTTTTACCCATACACAGATGAGCCCTGTTCTTTTAACATAAGAAATGCATTTGAATATGTTGATCATGGACTGGTCGGGCCAGACATTGATGTCAAAAGGTGTATATACAGTAGTATGTATTTTGAAATCGTGTTGCTGCAACTTTTAAAGGTGCTGTCGCCCCGGCCTGTCTACCACCCCCCCCCATTTCTGGAGAGGAAGTCGGCGACAGCCATCTGCATGTGGTCCACCTTGAATTTAAAGGGCTGGAGGGCTAGATACCAATGGGTGATCCGGGCGTTAGTATCTTTCATGCAATGGAGCCACTGCAGTGGGGCGTGATCCGAGCAGAGGGAGAAGGCCCGCCCCAGCAGGTAGTAACGGAGGGTGAGGACCGTCCACTTGATGGCCAAACACTCCTTCTCCACGGTGCTGTACTTAGTCTCCCTTAAGGTGAGCTTACGGCTAATGTACAGCACCGGGCGCTCCTCCCCCTCCACCACCTGCGAGAGTACGGCCCCCAGCCCTCTGTCTGAAGCATCCGTCTGCAATACAAAAGGGAGAGAGAAGTCAGGTGCATGAAGAAGCGGCCCCCCACAAAGTGCGGCTTTAATCTGCATAAATGCCTGTTGGCACTGCTCCGACCACTGGACCGGATCTGGAGCCCCCTTTTTAGTGAGGTCAGTCAGCGGGCTGGTGACATCCGAATAATTAGGCACAAATCTCCTATAATAGCCAGCCAGCCCCAGGAACTGCCTCACCCCCTTTTTGGTCTTGGGTCTAGGGCAAGTCGCAATCGCCACAGTTTTGTCAATTTGGGGATGCACCTGGCCATGACCCCAGTGGAACCCACGATACCGTACCTCCACACGCCCAATCGCGCACTTCTTAGGATTTGCTGTTAGCCCCGCCCGCCGCAGCAATCTCAGGACGGCCCTCAGATGTTGCATGTGCCGCTGCCAGTCATTGCTATAAATGATGATATCATCTAAATAGGCAGCGGCGTAAGCGGTGTGTTGTCTGAGTATCCTATCCATAAGACGCTGAAACGTGGCTGGTGCCCCAAACAAACTGAAAGGAAGTGTCACAAATTGGTGTAATCCAAACGGCATAGTGAAGGCGGTTTTCTCACGGGACATTGGTGTCAAGGGGATCTGCCAATAACCCTTCGTTAAATCCAAGGTCGAATAAAAACGAGCCGTACCTAACCGATCGAGCAGTTCATCAACACGGGGCATTGGGTATGCGTCAAATTTAGACACCGCGTTGACTTTTCTGTAATCCACACAGAATGCAAATTCCTTTTGTAAATCAGAAACCTCTGTGAGTTGACGCGGTGAGAGGTGGTCTCCACAAGTAACCGGAGTGTTGCGACTGTGGGCTTTGTTTACCTCCGGTCCGAGCTCCGCCCTCTCCGGAACTACCGTGGCCAATGTCACAGAGGCCGCCTCTTCCCTCCACAATTTCAGGAGGTTGAGGTGATATATTTGCCGCGTGCCCCCTCTATCGTTTAACCTCATAATTGAGATCCCCCACTCGTCGTGTGACCTCAAAGGGTCCTTGCCACTTGGTGAGTAATTTAGAGCTCGACGTTGGGAGCAATACAAGTACCTTATCTCCCGGTGCAAATTCCCGTAGCCGAGCACCCCTGTCATGCAGCCGGCGTTGGCGTTCTTGAGCCTGGAGCAAATTCTCCTGTGTTAGTCACCCCAGTGTGTGGAGTTTTGCTCTAAGATCAAGAACGTACTGAATTTCATTTTTGCTATTAGAAGGTCCCTCCTCCCAAGCTTTGCGGATGACGTCGAGGACCCCGCGTGGGCATCGCCCGTACAGCAACTCAAACGGGGAGAACCCTGTGGAGGCTTGCGGGACCTCTCGTACTGCAAACAACAGGGGGTCCAGCCACTTATCCCAATTTCTAGCGTCATCGTGTACGAATTTACGAATCATGTTCTTGAGCGTTTTATTAAATCGTTCCACTAGGCCATCAGTCTGCGGATGGTAAACGCTAGTGCGAATCAACTTAATGCCCAAGAGCTCGTAAAGTTTGCGGAGTGTTCGTGACATAAAAGTCGTGCCTTGATCGGTGAGGATTTCTTTTGGAATCCCCACCCGGGAGATTATCTTGAAGAGTGCCCCTGCAACACTACGTGCGGAGATGTTGCTCAGAGGCACTGCTTCCGGATATCGCGTCGCGTAATCCACTAGGACTAACACGAAGCGATGCCCGCGTGCTGTCCGTTCTAATGGCCCGACGAGGTCCATCCCAATTCTTTCGAAGGGGACCTCGATCAATGGTAGAGGGCGCAATGGCGCTTTTGGGGTGGACAGTGGGTTTACCAGCTGACATTCACGGCACGCCGCACACCACCTGCGGATGTCACCGCCAATGCCCGGCCAATAGAAACGGGCTATTAGACGGAGAAGTGTTTTTCGTTCCCCTAGGTGACCTGCCATAGGATTATAGTGAGCGGCCTGGAAAATCATTTCCCGGCGGCTCCGTGGAATCAACAACTGGGTCACTTCCTCTTTTGTTTGAGCGTCCTGCGTCACTCTATATAGCCGAACTTTAATCAAGGCAAAATACGGGTATGAAGCTGTTGACCATCAATTACTCTCACTTGGTCAAGAGCATGTTTAAGGGTTTCATCCCGCGACTGCTCTAGAGGGAAGTCCCCCTCAGGGAATTCCCTGAGAGGAGGAGTGGCCACCTCGCCCCTTCCCTCGTCATTCAGAGCAGCCGAGGACGGCCCCGGCCCCGCCTCCCCTGCCAGAGCATCGCACACCGCACACCTCTTTATGCAGGACCCATCCGCGCAAATACCCTCTAAAATATCTTTAAAACTCGGCCAATAAGTACACAAGATTAGCGGATGAGTGAGGCGGGAACTAACCGCTGCCTCCACACTATGGTTTCTTCCCCTGAATTTAATCGCCAAAGTCACCATGGGATACTTGTGAACATCCCCATGCACACACCTCACCCTCACCAGTTTAGCTAAACCCAAAGCCCCGGGTTGAACCAAGCGTTGGTGGATGGTGGTCTGATTGCAGCCGGTATCCAGCTAAGCTTGGTAAATACCCCCCCTGATCCTTACCGGAATCCGGTATGCTCCAGCCCGATTGGGGGCAGCCTGCGGGACGTCGGAGACCCGCACCACCATCCCCACCTCCATCAGCGGACATTGATCCCGGAAGTGGTCTGGGTCTCCGCACCTCCAACAGGCCGGCCCAGGCGTTGCGGCCGCACTTGTGCTGGCGGGCGCCCCCACCTGAGGAGGAGAGCGGCTGAATGACGGGGAATGGGAGGGTACATTCTCCCAAGGTCGGGAAGCTGGTCTCTGGAACCCTCCACGCCTGCGCGGTGCAGGAACGGGCCCTGGGGAGAGAACAGAGGGAGAGAACATAGGGGAGGGGGAGAAGGCAGGGGCAGACACAGGGGAAGGGGAAAGAGCATATTTTAGTAAACTCATAGAAAATAACAACAACAATCCTAGATGTTTATTCAGTACTGTGGCTAAATTGGTTAGGAATAAAGCCTCAACCGAACCAGATATTACGTCACAGCTCAAGAGTAATGACTTCATGAATTTCTTTACAGATAAAATTGAAATAATCAGAAATAAAATTGGAATTATGCAATCATCTGTCATAGCACCTCAGAAAACAGTGTCTAATAATTTTCCTCATGTGCAACTTCAATCCTTCGCTATCATAGGTCATGAAGAACAAAACTTATCGAAACATCAAAAGCCACAACTTGTTTATTAGATCCTATACCAACTAAGCTCTTAAAAGAGGTATCTCCTGTAATATCAGAACCTCTTCTTAATATCATTAACTCCTCGCTATGCTTAGGACATGTCCCAAGAAACTATAAAATGGCAATTATCAAACCGCTTATTAAGAAGTCAAAACTTGATCCTGGAGAACTTGCTAATTATAGACCGATTTCAAATCTCCCGTTTATGTCAAAAATACTAGAAAAGGTAGTATCCTCCCAAATATGTTCATTTCTACAGAGAAATAGTATATATGAAGAATTTCAGTCAGGATTTAGGCCTCATCACAGTACAGAGACTGCACTTATCAGAGTTACACATGACTCTTATCATCTGATCGCGGTTGAATTTCTCTTCTAGTGCTTTTAGATCTTAGTGCTGCATTCGACACGATAGATCACGACATTCTCTTGAATAGGCTGGAGAATTATGTTGGAATTTGTGGAGTGGCATTAGCATGGTTTAGGTCATATTTAGCAGACCGCTACCACTTTGTCTATGTAAATGAGGAATTGTCAAACCAAACAAAAGTAAAATATGGAGTGCCACAGGGATCAGTTTTAGGGCCTCTGCTTTTCTCCATGTATATGCTTCCCCTGGGAGATATTATCAGGAAACGTGGGATAAGTTTCCATTGCTATGCTGACGATACACAACTTTATATTTCTTCAAAACCTGATGAGATTTCACAATTCTCAAAATTAGCAGAGTGTATCAATGAAATAAAAGATTGGATGGCCAGAAATTTCCTTCTACTCAATTCTGACAAAACAGAGGTAGTAATTATTGGACCAAAAAACTCTAAAAATAAGCCACTAAAATATAATTTGACTCTAGATGGATGTACTGTTACATCATCTTCAACAGCGAAGAACTTGGGTTTTATGTTTG
The DNA here is from genome assembly GCF_025860055.1 of Xyrauchen texanus. Lineage (NCBI taxonomy): Eukaryota > Metazoa > Chordata > Actinopteri > Cypriniformes > Catostomidae > Xyrauchen > Xyrauchen texanus. The sequence goes on along the minus strand of NC_068304.1, from coordinate 41,183,121 downwards.
ATACCAATCTGTCCTTTGAAAATCATATTACAAATGTTTGTAGAAATATTGCTAAATTACGGCACATGCTCTCGGTTGCTGATGCCGAAAAACTAATTCATGCGTTCATGACCTCAAGACTAGATTATTGTAATGCATTACTGGGAGGATGTCCAGCAAGATCAATAAATAAACTTCAATTGGTTCAAAATGCAGCAGCCAGAGTGCTGACGAAGAAATGTGATCATATTAGCCCCATTTTATCATCGTTACATTGGTTACCTGTTAAATTCCGTATTGATTTTAAAATTCTGTTAACGATGTACAAAGCTTTGAATGGTCTCTGCAGTACTTAAGTGATCTTCTGTCACGCTATATTCCAACACGTTCATTAAGATCGCAAAATTCTGGCATGTTAATAGTTCCTAGAATATCAAAATCCACTAAAGGAGGAAGATCCTTTTCATATTTGGCACCTAAACTATGGAATAGTCTCCCAAACACTGTTCGGGACTCAGGCACACTCCCTCAGTTTAAGTCTAGACTAAAGACTCATCTATTTAGCCAGGCATACACCTCATTTATCCTCCAACCCACAATTAGGCTGCTTTAGTTGGGTCTGGCGGAACCAGAAACCAGAAACATTGAGCATGATCTCTAACTCTGCAATAATAATTAAATGGCATCTACGCTTACATCTTTTTATTTGTTTCCCTGTCTCAACCTCGGGACTCCTATCCTGAGGTCACCAGAACCAGCTGGATCCAGCACCATTCCTGCTTCATGTTGGACTCCACTGCTACATGTCGCAGAATGATAATGACTAAATGCAGCCGGTGCCAAACATCACTTCAGTCTATTATGACGGACTTCAGAGGATGAAATAATGCCAACTCCAACCTGCATCACCTCGGGAATGCTTAGACTAACTATTGCCAACAAAAGCCTTCATCAGCCAATTAACAAGGACAATTGCATCTATGTGAACTTCTGCAATTAATCTAGATAGACTTCAAAGACTTTGGTCATTAATCATACAGTTCAAACACAATCGATGTTTAATCACTGACCCTTAACACTTACTTAGATTAATAATTTTAAAACATGATTTTGCCTATACATAATTAATATTTACATTACATTCATAAAGTTAGCCAGAGGGGAACTGGCCCCCACAGTGAGTCTGGTTTAGGGTTAGGGTGGGGTTAGTCAGAGGGGAACTGGCCCCCACAGTGAGTCTGGTTTCTCCCAAGGTTATTTTTCTCCATTAATCCACATCTTATGGAGTTTTGTGTTCCTTGCCACAGTCGCCTACAGCTTGCTCACTGGGGTTATTAATACAATTATTATTTAATTATTTTTAAACACTATTAATATCTTATTTTATCTAAATTACACAATGATGATTCATCGACTTTATAGACATTACAGTTTTATCGTCTGTTAATACTGATATTCTGTAAAGCTGCTTTGAAGCGATGTGTGTTGTGAAAGGCGCTATACAAATAAAATTGACTTGACTAAACTTGACTTAGATGTTGTGAACAGCCAAGGTGAGGGACCCTTCACCATTAAAACCATAGTCCTTCACTGCATATCGCGGTGCCATTTTGTGGTCTGTTCTGCATAACGTGGTGGCTCATTTTAGAATATTGCGGCCCATTCGGCCCATTTCGCAGCCGACCCACCGGACTCCTTGGTTCTCCCGATGGCCGGTTTTCACCTGATTGGCCCCAAAGTGCGCCATCTTACCGGGAAAATGCCCGGTATGACAGATTACCAGTCCAGCCCTGCCCAATGGAAATATGGATGTTGCAAAATACAGGATGACTGTACACTTATTTGGAGCAGTGTTTTCTCCCAGCTTTGCATGCTACGCTTTGGGGAAGACTGCAGACGACCACCAGGGCAGCATTCCGGAGGAAGTGATTGACACTGTGCATAGAAATTTCTATGTGGCTGACTGCCTGAAAAGCTCACCATCTGTGGAGAATGCAATACTGATTGTTAATGATCTTGGTGACCTTTGTTAGAAATGAGGCTTTCAACTTACACAGTGGATCAGCAACAGTTGTGAAGTCCTCCAAGCAAATCCTGAGAAAGACCCCTCAAAAAATTAGTGAGGTCAATTTAGACAGAGACCATCTCACAATGGAAAGAGCCTTGGGGCTCCAATGGTGTATGGAAAACGACACCTTCAACTTCCGCATGGGCTGCAAAGAACAGATGCAAACTTGACGGGGGTTTTATCAGTTGTCAGCTCAGTGTATGATCGCTTAGGGTACCTTGCAGAAGTTACTCTTCCAGCCAAGCACATTTTACAAGAGTTGTGCAGGAAGAATTATGGCTGGGATGAAGAAATTCTGCAAGGAGTAAGACAACAATTGATCAATTGGTTGACTGACCTGAAAAGGCTTTCGTGGTTCTGAGGGAGCATGTGCTTGAAACCACATGATTTTGGACCAGCTGTCCACACCCAGTTGCACCACTTTGCTGATGCCAGTGAATGAGGGTATGGCACAGTAACATACCTGAGGTTACAGAATGAACCAGGTGATGCACTTGTTTGTTTCATTACTGGAAATGCCAGAGTGGCACCACTTAAACCAGTAACCATCCCTTGTTTAGAAACTCACTGCCGCTGTCTTGGCTGTTCGGGTAGACAAGATGGTAAAAGCAGAATTACAGCTAGAATCCTGTTTCTGAACTGACAGCAGCACAGTCTTGAAATACATCGACAATGAAAACAAGAGATTCCAAACATTTGTGGCAAACAGAATTTCTGTCATTAGGGAAGCATCAGACACAACACAATGGCAGTATATCCACACATCACAAAATCCTGCAGATGATGCGTCCAAAGGACTGACTGTCCACAAGCTTCTGAACAAGACATGGTTAACAGGGACAGAATTCTTGTGGAAAGCAAAGGAAACATGGATGCACTGCAAAGTAGAGTCCACTATTGATGAAGTTGATCCAGAGATCAAAAAGGTCAGCACATTTATCACTCTGATTGGAAGAGGCTGAAAGCTGCAGTTGCGTGGATATTGAAAGTAAGTAAAGCTCTATTTCAGTTGAGACAAAAAATGAAGCAACTTCTTTTGGATGCCCCTGCGGATCTCAATCGCATTGACCTGGAGATGTTGAAAGCCAGAGGCTCAGTGGGACAAGGTTTATCAACTGATGACCTGTCAATAGCAGAAAATGATATTATCCAGTTCTGCCAAAAGGAAAGGTTTAACAATGCGATTTGTGCACTGTTGTCTGGAAAACTTGTGAAAAAGAGTAGTCCCATCTACAAGCTGAACCCTATTCTAGATGATGGTTTACTAAGAGTAGGTGGAAGGCCGTCCAGGACTGCAATGCCAGAAGAGAGAAAGCACCCAATCATCCTGTCAAAAGATCAGCACATCTCCATGCTAATTCTCAAACACATTCATGAACAGATAAGGCACGGTGGGAGAAATTACATGCTCTCCAGGTTGAGAGAAAAGTTTTGAATCACTCACACCAGTGCAGCCACAATTGTGCTTTTTGCAAGTGTTACAAAAGAAAAATGTGTATGTGGCAGAGCGGAGGGCAGGACCGGGTCGAGATGCTACACACCCGACCACTAATCAGGCTAATCAAGCCTCCGAGACACATGTGAGAGAGAGGAAGACAAGTGCACAAAAGGTATTTATTTAAAAGAGAAAAGGCTCAGAAATTGAACAGGGCTCAAGGCAAAAGTGCCAAATTGGGGGCAAATCCCCTGTCATCTAAAATGTAATATATTTTTTTGTATCATACATAGTAGTAGTAGTAGAGGTAGTCTTTGGTATTAGACAAAATTTGCCCACAGAAAGGTAAAAAAAATGCCCCAGGAAATCGGGGCAAATATTGCGTGAACTGTTGTTATTTGTTGCAAGTTCGTGACGTCCATTGAGTGTTCATGAGTGCAGGCGAAATACTAGTAAGTCCCCCTAGTAAGATGCCCCCCCCCCCCAGACTGTGTATTATGTGTACAGTATAGAGAGTGGTGGCTCAGTGGGTAGCACTGTTGCCTCACAGCAAGGGTACGAGTCCTGGCTTAACTGGGCCTTTTCTGTGTGGAGTTTGCATGTTCTTCCGTGTTCACATGGGTTTCCCCACAGTCCCAAAAGACATGCATGTTAAGTTAATTGGAGACCCTAAATTGCTTGTAGGTGTGTGAATGTGTGCCTGTGTGTGTTGCCCTGTGATAGACTGGCCACCTGTCAAGGGTGTTTCCCTGCCTTTGGCATGGATCAGCTGGGATAAGCTCCAGTACTACCTGTGACCCTGCATAAGGAAAAGTGAATGGATGGATAACAAATTTTCCTTTTGAGTTGTGGACAAGTCAAATGGATTTGGAACGACATATGGGTGAATGAATTACAACAGAATTTCTATTCTTTTAAGAATAGAATTAATTTATTTAAGTCTTAATTTAAAGACTTTTCAAAATAAATAAAGTGCATGTCTTTTTTTTACATGCACTCACCCTCTTCTAAGAAGTAAATAACACAGCGGTCGTGGGGTTATTGGTTGTTTTGATGACCAGTCACAGCAGACAATGCTTGTGTGAGACTTCCAGTAGCATGTTGTTGGTCTATATGGGGGCACTGTGAAAATAACACAAAAATATGCATGTTTCTCTGTAGATCAGTAAATAATTCATTATGTGGGTGGGTGTGAAAGAGATTCCTCACCCCCAATGCTAATTTTGACCGTTGAAATCAGTCTCTCTCCTCTGTAGCAACTGTAATTTCCACTACTGATCAAACTGAGATTAGAAAGTTTTAAAATCCCTCCCCTTTCCACACCCACAGGTACTTTTCGACCATTCTGGGTCCAGTGTGTTCGCTTTTTGATGCTTCTTGTCACTCTGGACCCTTCCTTTTCATAATAGTCCTCATATTCATCATCCTCAGAAAAGTTTTCTTTCCCCATAGTAACATGAAATGCCTCTTTTTCTGATCCGGCTCCATCTGATCTCTCTGATTGGGCAGGTTGATTGACAGCATGTGAAACACGCCTTCAAGTGGTTTGTTCCTCCCTCATGGATACTGGGGATTTAACAGTGATCATCGTGTCCTCTTTAGCTTTGGTACATTTACTTGAATCGACTATCTTTTGGTGTGTTCCAGTTGTAGAATCTCCCTTGATATTGGTCTGATGTGTAGCATTAACACCAGTGAATACTTTTTCTCTCTGGGTTGACCAGCCGACAGTTGTCTTCTTTCGACCCATTTCTGTGTTTTTTATTCATTACAGTGTCCAAAACCAATGGGACATCATCCACAGTGTCATCACCCCTGCAGCCAAACACATCATTGCTTCCCAACTTCAATACTTTAAGGCTGGCACCAGGATGTCTACGCACAAAAGGCGCCAGTTTCAGTAAACGTCAAAGAACTCAAGAACCAACGTCATAGAACTCTCTCACAAAAGCTGAAATTTACAAATTAATAATCACCATGTGTGATAAACTGCAAATCACCTTGCTGCCCCCTCTTCTCTCTCTCCCCCTTCTACCCTTCAACAGCTCAGGACCAATACAAAGACACAAGATTTATATGTAAAAATATAACAAATACCATGAAAACAATGAATGCAACTGTATGTGTTTGATTTAATTTAAGAGGTCTCAGTGCGACTGGTATACTGGTCTCTTTCCTATGTCGGTAAAACTAATGGTGACAAAGTTATAAAGTCTTCACCAAATGCTGCATTATTCTGGAGGCCTATCACCCTCCTTGACCTACAATTTAAATGATCTCCTGTATGTTAATAAAAGTCAAACCCCAGGAAGTCAGGAACCCTGTTCAAAGGATAATACTACACTGTTTTCTGTCTGGATATTTAAGGAAGATTGGCATGGAAATCAGGGAATCTGTAGTCAGATATCCCACACAATTACTGTGTGTATTTTTCTCTACCATGCAATACTTAATTCTTATGTTTTGATAAAATGTCTAAATTTGACTTATTGTTGCCTAAATGGAATTGATGAATGTATTATTTTGAGAAATATTTGAGTTTATTTTGATTTACCCAAGACTATTATTGTCTTTAGTAGATTACGTTAAGTCCATGTTTCCACAAATCTACGACCAGGTTAGTAGCGGACTAAAGCTCAGTTTTGAATGGAGCATGGGGCACACCGACTGAAACTTTAGAGCTCCGACTAACAAATTGGCATTAGTTCAAGTGTACTTAGAGGGTTGTATATTATTATATCAATGTGATGGTGATATTTAAATGCGGTTTGATGTCCATTACTTATGATTGGCTCAGCCGAGGAATGGAGTGTACAAGAGGCCAACAACTCTCTAGAGAATATTTTCTCCAGTTGGGTTATTCTATCTCTTGGTTCCTGCATTGGTGCTAAAGTGAGTAGTATAATAATCTTGTCATATTGTGGTTGTGTACAGCTTATACTATATACAGAATTTTCTACACTAATTTTATTACACCAGCTTTACTTTGTGTAACTCATTCAAGTTGTTTATGTTGTGGGATTCTTCAGTAGGGAAGTGGATGCCATTTACTTGGAAAGATTCTGATTTCTCCTGTTTATTTATAGAGAGGGAGTTAGGGAAGTGATTGTGTTTTCTTGTCTTACTTTCAATAGGTAAGCTATTTTCTAAATCCTCTAGGAAGAATGTCTTTTGTTTGTTATTTTGGCCGGTTCCACTCATGAGGTGTATGTTTATTATCCCACTGTTTCTTTAATAAGTTGTTATAATTTTGCCTTCTCATGTGTTGACGTAATTAGTGGTTGCTCTGGGACCTGGAGACAGGATCACTCTTGCACTCTCTCCAAACATTTGTTACCCACCTTAACATACCCCTCGACCAAGGAAGGTGTGCTCATAACAAGTGTATAGGCTCCATACGGAATTTCCGTTTAGGACAACATGAAGTTGTTAACCAAGCCTAAATAGGTTGAAGTTCAAACCTCTGGTTA
>NC_068304.1:41133669-41171169 GCF_025860055.1 Xyrauchen texanus | reverse complement strand
TGTCAATTCGACTGAGGTAAACACCCCTCCGGTCTTTGAGCCGGACTTTCGAATCATTGACTTTCTCCACTATGAATTTGCACCAAGGGTCTTTGGTGCTCTTGGCAGCTTCTATGTTATAAATATTTGAGCGATCAATACAGCTGAGGAACTGGCCATTGTCAGCCTGTAGAGCAACACCCTCTTCAGCACCAATATAAGATACCAGTGGACCAAAACCAGCAACTACCGCCTACAGAGACAAAACAACAGACACAGAGCACATTGTTGAACAAAATAAGTCATCCAACTTTCCTTCAGATTGTACACAATAGAGTTAAGAAGTGAGGTAGGTGGAATAATGCAGAGTGGATTTTAGATCCCTATCCCTTCACTTTATCTAAATTCCCTTTTCCAACAGAGTATGTCAGTGGAAATGTTCTGGGAAGCTACAGTTAATGAGATGATGCTTTAATGGTTTAAATGATTGATTCTGCAAGAGATGCATATCAGTGATGAGGCAAAAGATAAGTTCCACACCTTACAGATAAAGACAGGTGCTGCCAATAGTTTTGACTTTCACATCGGTGATATCTACAAATGTTAGATATATAAATGTCACCCCTATTTGAGTTCATCAAGGGGTTAATCAACAAGTTGTCAGACTGTTTCAAGCAAATACAATGTAACAATTATGAACATCATTTCAAATCTAATAATAATAATGTTTTTGTTTGTAATACTATAAAATTGTTCAGCAAGGAAATGTATATTTGTGAGACATATTTTCAAATCTCGGCATGTCTTACCATTTTCAGTCTTTATTCTCAAATCCTTTTTTGCTGAAACCTGCAGGAGACAAAATGTGTTTACTTACACACACAACACATTACATTTAATAGACTAAACAATCTCAGAAATTATATGGAGGTGAAAAATGAAGTTTTACCTTGATCAAAACGTTATATCTGATGGATAAAATCTTCTTACACTTATTCGTGTCCCCAGTAAATATTAAAGTCTTATCAGCTGCAAATAATATGTTGTTACAATACAGGAATTATCAATAAAAGTAAGATTTACTGCAACCTCAGCAGACACAATGAAGCAATGAAGGATGAGCTCAACCTTATATACTCGCTGAGTAAAACAACTCCTCCTGTGAACAGACCTGTGAAACTACCAGAATACACAACAGACGACTAAAGAACCTCCCAAACTCCAACGGTTTCATTTGCATAAGCAGGAGTGGTGCTAGTTAATTTTGATTGCAGGTGCTGAAGAGATGCTGAATCATTGACCGGGAGAGCTGAACTTTGGTCACTAAGTATGTGCAAAACCGTGTTTTAAAAACTGATTTAAAGCAAAAAAAAAAATAACATACCAAAATACATTACCATAAACTCATTGTCTTCAACACAAAGAAACAAACGCTGTTTAAAAAGTGGGCTCACATTGACTGATCCAATTACAATAGAAATAAAATTGTTTATAGAATACTTGGGATGTTATGAAATGCCAAATGATTGAAATGAACAGAAAATGGTGCAACTTTTTTGCAATGTTAATTTGCTACTCAAAGCATTTTGTAGGAAAAGTTTGTACTTTAACTATTGCCCCTATCTCTCTCTCTCTGTGTGTGTGTGTGTGTGTGTGTGTGTGTGTGTGTGTGTGTGTGTGTGTGTGCGTGTATTTATCACTTTGTGGGGACCAAATGTCCCCATAAGGATAGTAAAACCCGAACTTTTTGACCTTGTGGGGACATTTTGTCGGTCCCCATGAGGAAAACAGCTTATAAATCATACTAAATTATGTTTTTTGAAAATGTAAAAATGCAGAAAGTTTTCTGTGAGGGTTAGGTTTAGGGGTAGGGTTAGGTTTAGGGGATAGAATATAAAGTTTGTACAGTATAAAAACCATTATGTCTATGGAAAGTCCTCATAAAACATGGAAACACAACATGTGTGTGTGTGTGTGTGTGTGTGTGTGTGTGTGTGTGTGTGTGTGTGTGTGTGTGTGTGTGCAGTGCACATGTATTCTCTGGAACAAAGACATTACCCAAACTATTGACCAACATAGATATAAACACAATTCAATCTAAAACCAGTTTAATTCTTGTGAAGTGTTTCCAAACCATTTATGATTGTGGCTTTATGACATATTTTATTACCACCATCTCATGTGTTTTTATTATACATGTGGAAACACAGCACCATTTTCCTGTTGTCTACATAAATTACTTGAAGAAATTAGTAAAGCAAATGTTCTGTCATTCTGTGGGTATCTAGCATATAAATGTGCGTTTGAATTAGTGTAGTTTAGTTGTTTCACCACAGCTGTGACAAAAATGAAAAAACACTCATTATAAGTTTTTCATTAAAATGCAACAATATTCATCTAACCAATGTTCAGGTTCAGCACTCAATATATATAATGATTTACTGGAGAAAATAAGGTGTAAATTATTAAATTCATATTAATGTAGTTTTAATGTGCATAACCAATATTTGTAACTGAATAATCGAATATCAAAATCTGAAGCTAAACCCAATCTGTAACTAAATATGTTTAAGTTGAATATGAATGTGCATAAATCTCATATCTGGGTTATTATGCTACTTGTAAATAATATAAATGAATGTGGTGGTTGGTTGTGAGTGGGGTGCAATATTTTTTTTTTTTTAACCTTTATTTATCCAGGTAAACTGTTTGAGAACCACTTCTCATTTACAAACATGACCTGCTAGCTATTGGCAGAGAGGAGATGGTAGAGTGATGTAGCCAATTCAGGGATGGAGATTATTAGGAGGCCATGATAGATAGTTACACCCCTACTCTTTACGAGAAGTGCCCTGGGATTTTTAATGACCACAGAGAGTCAGGACCTCGGTTTAACGTCTCATCCGAAAGACGGTGCTTTTTTTTTTTACAGTATAGTGTCCCCGTCACTATACTGGGGCATTCGGACCCACACAGACCACAGGGTGAGCACCCCCTGCTGGCCTCCCAGCAGCAACCTTGGTTTTCCCCAGGAAGTCTCCCATCCAGGTACTGGCCAGGCTCAACCCTGCTTAGCTATAGTGGGCAACCAGGCAAGAGCTGCAGGGTGATATGGCTGCTGTACTGTAATCACTGTTAATGCCCATCTGGGGGTCACAACAATTACTCTGCATAAGTGACTTGACAATGTTCAGAAAGTCTGTCCAGTGACCCAATTATGTATCATATAAACACCTCAATACATATGCATTTTGTCTAGGTATACATTATAGACCTTTAAGAATGAGGACAAACAACAAGGTATGATACCAAAAATATCTTTATTTGTAAGAATAATTCAAATAAACACCCACACAGATGAAGAGACAATGATACAGTTTGAGTTTATGTTAGCAGAAATAAAAGATTCCCATTAATCGCAATATATAGATATGAAATTTAAACAAAGTTTAAAGTATCCCAAAATACCTATATATATATATATATATATATATATATATATATATATATATATATATATATATATATATATATTAGCTTCCTCAGATTGATTACATTATTAACAGCACAATATATTTGAATCCGCTTGATAAAATATGGATTTTATATGATTATATTTAAAAGCTTGATTTGTTAATTCACTCCATACACACGGGTTGTTTTGCTTTGAACTTCTATATCTGTTCTTACACTTTGGCTTCTTCGATTTTAAGCGTTACATTTTCATAAGCCACACCCCTCCATGTGCCGTTCTCAGTGAACATCTTAACCTCTCCATTGGACTTGGTCTTCTTGATTGTAGCTGTGAAGGGAATCTCAGCATTATCATCCTTGTTGACCATCAGTTTCACTGTGATCTTGGTTTTGGGAGGAATTGTGATGGTAGTTTCCTCTGACATGGAGATGGTTTTCTGTTTTGAGGAGCTGGTGCCATACTGTCCTGAGTATGAGATGGTGACTTGGGTACTTAATAAATAAAAATCAGAAGACACAGTACTGGACATCCCCCATGTGTGGGTCCAAGTCGTGGTCTCTGTGACTGTGTCCGTCCAGTTTAGTTTGAAGGTGTGGGATTGATCCATGCTGCTTTCATTGATGTAGTAGTCGGTTTTCACCACAGATGGCTTGTCGCTCAGGTCTGGGATTTTTCCAAAATCTATTTTGACAATTTCAAACATGGGGCTAATGATATCCCCGATACTCAGTGCAAATTCACAACATTCATCAACACCTTCTTTAACAGCTTCGATGTTCTGTTTACCCCGATCATATCGACTTAAGAACAGGCCATTGTCGCCTCTAAATATGACTTTCCCATTCCTGGTGAAGACACTGAACTCACAGTATTCATCAGGCTTAGCCTTGGCTGCCTCGATATGGTTGACACCAGACCTGTGAATTCGACTGAGGTAAACACCCCTCCAGTCTTTGAGCCGGACTTTCGAGTCATTGACTTTCTACACTATGAATTTGCACCAAGGGACTTTGGTGCTCTTGGCAGCTTCTATGTTATAAATATTTGAGCGATCAATACAGCTGAGGAACTGGCCATTGTCAGCCTGTAGAGCAACACCCTCTTCAGCACCAATATAAGATACCAGTGGACCAAAACCAGCAACCAGATTGTCGGACTGTTTCAGCAAATACAAAGTAACAATTAAGAACAACATAATTTGAAAACGTCTTGGGTTACATGTGTAACCCTTGTTCCCTGAAAAAAGCAGAACGAGATGCTGCGCTTTGCTATGCGCTTTTGGGAACAATCCTGCATTGTGACCAGCTGTGAATATGTGTGTAACACGTCAATGAACATTGACTGGAATTTATAGCCTCGGCTGGTGAGATCATTAGATGCACCTGTGTCCAGGCTATAAATAGACGCGTCACCAGCGTGTCGTCAGATATCTTTTTCTGAAGAGCAGTCCTGGGACGTCCTAGTCTGGCAAAGAAGCGCAGTATCTCGTTCCGCTTTTTTCAGGGAACAAGGGTTACACATGTAACCCGAGACGTTCCCTTTACAAAAAGCTTCACTATGATGCTGCACTTTGCTAAGCGCTTTTGGGAACGCGATACCCACACCGCCGCACTGGGGCTGTCCGGACCCCTACGGTTGTGAAGTGTGCTCACAAGAACGCGAGAGGTCCCAGACATAAGCTTGGGATGTTGACTCAAGGACGTAAGAGCCCGGAGTAGCATAAACATCTAAACCATAAAATTTGACGAATGTGTGCAGAGAGGACCAGCCTGCCGCATCACAAACCTACTGCAGAGGGACACCTCTAGCCAAGGCTTTAGAGGAGGCGACCCCTCTGGTGGAGTGAGCCCTGATACCTACTGGCGAAGCTTGACCGCACGCCTCATAGGCCAGGGCAATAGCATCCCTCACCCAATGTGACATAGTCTGCTTTTTAGCGGCTGCCCCCGTTGCGGCCCCCATAGCAGACAAATAATTGCCCTGACTTACGCCACTGGCTAGTGCGGTGGACGTAAGTCTAAAGGGCACGGACTGGGCAGAGTCCGTGAAGTCTTTCCTGCTCTGGCGTTAAAAACGGAAGGGAGCAGAAGACTTCCAGAGTGACAGGACGTAGTGTCGAAATAGGCACCTTAGGAAGGTAGTCAGGATGAGGATGCAGAATAGCTTTGGCCATACCTGGGGCAAATTCTAAACAGGCCGGCAAAACAGACAGAGCCTGTAGATCCCCAATCCTCTTAAGAGAGGTAATCGCCATAAGAAAGACCATCTTGAGAGTCAGAAGTCTGTCAGACGCTGACTCTAGAGGTTCAAAGGGGGTCTCAACCAGACCCTCCAGGACTATTGCTAAGTCCCATGAAGGAGTTCTGGTCCTAACAGGAGGCCTCAGTAGCATGGCTCCACGAATGAAGTGAGCAAGTAGAGGATGCCTCCCAAAAGGCACCCCGTCCATCAAGGCTTGGCAAGCCGAAATGGCGGCCAAATAAGCCCTGAGAGTAGTGGGGCATATGCCCGCTGACAGTTTTTTCTGCAGAAAGTCCAGAACTGAAACAATTTGGCAGTTAACGGGATCTGCACCATGTGAACTGCTCCACTTTTCGAAGACACCCCATTTATTGGTGTAGATTCTTCTGGTAGAGGGAGCCCTAGCACTAAGAATGGTCTCGATAACCTCAGGTGACAGCCCTGTGTCCCTCAGTTGGTACCCTTCAAGGGCCAAAGTTGAAGTTTCCACAATTCAGGCCGGGGATGAAATATCGTACCCTGCGCCTGAGACAGAAGGTCCCTCCTGTCCGGAATCGCCCAAGGTGATTAGTATTATATTAGCTCTGAGAACCATACCCTGTTCGGCCAGCGCGGCGCTATCAGTAAGAGGCAAGACCCTTGCTGGCGAACTCTGGCCAAGACTCCCGGGAGCAGAGAAACCGGGGAAAAACGCATACAGATGCATTCAGGGCCATGTATGCACCATCACGTCCAGACCCAGGGGGGGCTGGGTGACTCAGGGAGAAGTAGAGGAGACATTGCGCTGTTCATAGAGGCGAAGAGGTCGTCTTCTACCCTGTAAAATCTCACCCAGATTTGGAGTTTCCATTCACCCGTCTGTATTTTCTGTCTGGGCCAGTCCCCTAGGGCTAATAAGGGTTATGCGCCATGTGCTTCGTTCCTTTGCTATGTGGTTCAGACCCCGGTTTCTTACCTTGGGTCCCACTTTATTGTGGGTCTCGTCGTCACAGGCTGCTAACGACAGACGCCTCCCTGACGGGCTGGGTAGCGGTCTTAAGTGGTCGTCCAGCTCAAGGGGATGGGAGGGTCGTCAGCTCGGTTGTCACAGTAAATGTCTTGAGTTGATGGCAGTATTTCTGGCCCTGAAATACTTCCTCCAGAGGCTACCATGTCTTGGTGCGGGTGGGCAATACAGCGGTAGTCTCTTACATAAACCATCAAGGAGGTCCATGTTCACGCCAGCTAAATTTCTGGCACATCGGATTCTCCTTGGGGCCCAGGGCAAGCCCCTGTCACTCAGGGCAGTTTATATCCCTGGATGCCCGTATGTGGGAGCAGATTTATTGTCCAGACATCCCCTGGCTTTTAGCCACAGCTGAAACGGTCTCATATGGAGCAGGCCCAAAGGGATCACCGTGGACGCAGACGCCATGAGACGTAGTATTTGTTGATACTGGTGAACAGTGCAACCTTGACCTAGCCTGAGTTTGCTCAGGGTGTTCTGAATGGACGTGATACGAGTGGGAGACAACTGTGCCCGCATCGTGATCGAATTCCATATAACCCCCAGATAGGTGATTCCCCGGGTGGGAGAGAGAACGCTTTTTAACGTTGAGTCTCAGACCCGGAGAACCAGATGAGCTAAGACAATATCCCTGTGCTGAACTGCCAGTTCTTGGAGCTGGTGACGTGTCTATATATAGCCTGGCCACAGGTGCATCTAATGATCTCACCAGCTGAGGCTATAAATTCCGGTCAATGGTCATTGACGTGTTACACACATATTCACAGCTGGTCACAATGCAGGATTGTTCCCAAAAGCGCTTAGCAAAGCGAAGCATCATAATGAAGCTTTTTGTAAAGGGAACTACTATTAATAATAATGTTTTTGTTTGTAATAATATCAAACTGTTCAACAAGGATAATAAATTAAATATTTGATGTCAGCATGTCTTACCATTTTAAGTCTTTATTCTCAAATCCTTTTTTGCGGAGACCTGCAGGAGACAAAATGTGTTTACTTACACACACGATACATTACATTTCATAGACTAAACAATCTCAGAAATGATAAAGAGGTGAAAAATGAAGAGTTACCATGATCAAAACGTTATATCTGATGCAAAAAATCTTTTTGGACAAACCTTAACTACCTTCCGTAGAAGAAAGTCATCAGTACTGCACCACGAGGTCTTGCTTTCCTGCCCGGATTCGGAAGCACGCGTCTCTCTGCGTCGAGAGAGAGAGAGAGAGAGAGAGAGAGAGAGAGAGAGAGTTGAGCAGGCGGATCAGCACTATCAGTTGACCGCACTGCAGTTGACAGACATGTTTGAGCTGCGCATGTGCATACAGCGTTGTCAAGGACCAATCATGAATCTGTATTGTTTTAAATTTAAAGAGTTTAATTTGACCATTTATTTCTATTCTTTTCATGCACTTTATCACAAGAGATTTTTAGACAGTTGTTCGTTCCTGTTTCTGTACTCTGTGATTCAGACATCTCTGCACATTGTACTTTATTCAAACACATAACAAGCATTTGATATTTTAATACATTTACACACACACACACATACAGTTACATTTATTCATTTGGCAGACGCTTTTATCCAAAGCGACTTACAAAAGAGGAAGAACATCAGCGAATCATCTTAGGGAGACAGTGGTACAAAAAGTGCCATATTACAAAGTTTCACTATTATCAGAATAGTACACAAAACAGATTTAAGTGCAACAAGAAATGTAAATTTATTTTATTTTTTTTTAGTGACCGGTTAAGTGCTTTTGGAAAAGATGTGTTTTTAGCCGTTTTTTGAAGATAGAGAGTGAGTTAGCTTCCCGGATTGAGTTGGGAAGGTCATTCCACCACCGTGGTATGATGAAACTGAAAGTCCGGGAATACACACACACACACATACACACACACACACACACACACACACACACACACAATACAATCACAATTATTATTACAAACACACACAGCATTGGACATTACACACATTCAAAAAAGTAGCTAACGTGTCACACTCTAAAATAAACTCCCAAAAGTTTGTTAATCCCTGTGTTCAAGGGGTGGCTGAAGCCATATGTGGGCAATGACACAAGGGGTTACTGTCTTTACTGCTAGACAGACTTCTGTGCCAAGTTGTCTAACATTAACAAGCATGTGTCAACTCAGAAGCACACTGCAAAGTCCATAAAACCGATCTAAGCAATCTACATTGCCTTTATTTTCTCTAAAAAATGAAGTCAAAGACTTTATCAAACAGACTGAGGCAACAATGGCAATGGCTATTGAAGAGCATTATTCCATTCTTTCATGTGACCACATTGATCAGGCATGTAAAGCTGCTTTTCCAGATTCCAGCGCAGCAAAACATTTTCGGATGCACCGTACCAAGTGTACTGAAACGATCAATGGTGT
Organism: Xyrauchen texanus; assembly: GCF_025860055.1. Lineage (NCBI taxonomy): Eukaryota > Metazoa > Chordata > Actinopteri > Cypriniformes > Catostomidae > Xyrauchen > Xyrauchen texanus. Next base: position 41,162,065 of record NC_068304.1, on the reverse strand, counting down.
GTTGGCACCATATTTTCTAAAAAGACTGGTGTTTGACATTTGTGACATCCAATGCCGCCTCCTCCTTTTGGGAAGCACCAGAGTATGTGAGTGGTGCGGCAACAATTTCCCCAAAGCATTCTTTAAACAAATGTATGCATGCAGGACATGCTGTTGACCAAATTAAGTTAAGGATCGACTGCCGAACAGAACAATTTGAGTAATTGTAATTATTTCTGGTTTCTTCGAAATACTGGTATGGCAATCTTGTATATTAACGTATTGAACCTGACAGCAGCAGAGCTCATGCTTTAATGCTGTGTTAAGCAATCAATGATTTAACAATAAGTTATTATAAACTGATGCATATGATCTATAGTGAAGAAATATACACAGGTGCTATTTCAGTTTCAGTTTAATTAGTATTTCATCATTTATCTGATGTGAAACTACTTAAATACACAATTACCTCTGTTAACAGAATATATCTTAAACTGAAGAATATAAAATAGGAACTTTTTCCTACAAGAAAAGATTAATTTTAATTTGCAACAGACATGAATTATGCATGTATTTTCAGTATTTCATGATTTTTATTGGCACATCCTTTCACAAAGAGACATTACACACCTCGTCCCGTCAGATCTTTGATCTGCATAGTAATCAGTTCTTATTAGAGTAGATGGTCAACAAAATGTCTGTGAACTATGATTTATAGAAAATCCTGAAACACCAGTCCTGATGTTAATATTAAAAAGTCGTAAGCTCCACCTCAAATATAGGGTGTTTAACATTCACCTTGTAAAACATTTTCAGATATGTTTTAAGGCAACGCTAATAGAAATGCCTTCTTGGCTGTGCCTTCAGTTTGATTGTAAACACACACTCACCCACTCACACACACACTCATACTCACACTCTCACACACATACACACACTCACTCACACACTCACACACACACTCACTCACCCACACACTCACCCACTCACACACACTCACACAGACTCACTCACATCATTTATTTTGATAAACAATAGTGTTTTAGACGCTTTAGAATTTCAGCACCAGTTCATGAATTGATTGACTGAATGTACAAGCAGAAATGGCTTTATATACTGTGCAAAGGTGTTGTGTGTTAGTATTGTTTCAAATGTTGCATTCATCCGTGTATCATTCTATTGTCATTTTTGAAAGTTTGACATCTTTTTATTTTGTTTCAGAATGTCAAACCTGTAAACAGAAAGTTCCGGAACCGTGAGGACCGCTTTGACAGTTTGGTGGCCCAGTATAAAAAGAAACAAGGGTAACACAAACATTAAGACTGCAGTTAAGAAGAACAAATGTTTCAGCTGAAATGTGCATGTGAGAGAGAATGTGTTTGAAGAGGACTGTATGAAATCTTCTGGCGCAGTTTTTTAAAACTATTCAAATGTGTCAATCAAGTCAGTTCAACATTCAAGCTTTCTCCATCAGAGATGTTTTGATTATTTAACAGTGTTTTATTGCTCTTGTGAATTATGTTACATCATATCAAGTGCTCTATAAATAAATCTATTAAATGTTACAGAGCTAGAGCTTTGTACAGCTGTTGTCAATATTGACTTTGCCTGGAATTAAGAACAGTCATTATTTAACTCCTCTGCACAAACCTTGAAAACAGGTGCAGTCGATACGAATGCCAGTGGGCATTATGTTATGCACACATCCTGGGAAAGTCCTTAAAAATGAACTTTGAACTTTGTTTAATTGTTGTATAGAAAATGTAACGGAACCATGTATTATTTTTTGACTGAAACTCAATGGCCGATGCAGATGTTTAGAGATTTATGTAATAAGTTAAACAGAACTTTCTATACACAGACAGCTGTCTGGAGATTTTGGAACTGATACAAAGGGGAGAAAACGAAATAGGCTAAATGTAGACTGCAGTACTACAGTAACACTAAATATCCATTGAAATGGAAAGACTTTTCTTTATTGGTAACATTGCAAAAAAAAAAAAGTAGTAAAATATCAGTCATACAATACAAAACTATTCATAGGATATACAAAGTGCATAGAATTATACTGTGTATTAAAATGTGGTACAAGTCTAAGAACACATTAGATGACCCTGACTGAGCTCTTCTGGTAAGACTGTGACATCATCATCAAGCATGCTCGGCAAGTGCTGATGTCATCATGCAAACAGAGCTCAAATCAGGACACTATAATGAGTGCAGGTAACATACCGCTGGTCTGTGTGTACTCGCGCTTGTTTACACAGAGAGGACCGACCGTTGGAAGTACTGAACCTTTTTGTGCTTGTGCTGTCTGTGATGTTTCACGTTGAAAGCCCTACCGTTACAAGAGATACACCGCAAAAAAATACAATTGTATTTGTCTTATTATCTGGTAAAAAAATACGATAAATTTACTTGAGCCTTTTCCTGTTTTCAGAGAAATTAAACTAATTTTAGTAGCTTTACTAAAAAAGTTACTCAAAAAGTAATCTAATAGTAAATTTTATGGCATGCTGAGTGACTCCAGTCAGGTCTCCTTAGCAACCAAATTGCCCGGTTGCTAGGGAGGGTAGAGTCACATGGGGTAACCTCCTCCTTGTGGTCACTATAATGTGGTTCTCGCTCTTGGTGGGGCGTGTGGTGAGTTGTGCGTGGATGACGCAGAGAATACCTACGTCTCCGTGGTAACGCCCTCAACAAGTCACGTGATAAATGTGCGGACTGACGGTCTCGGAGGCAACTGGATTGTTGTCCTCCTCCACCTGGATTGAGGCGAGTCACTACGCCACCATGAGGACTTCGAGCGCATTGGGAATTTGGTGTTTCAAACTGGGGAGAAAAAAAAAAACTAATAACTAATAAATCTAATAAAATAAAAAAAATATTATAAATTTTATATACAATGTGTCTCTCACACCCAAAATAATTAATGACTAATAACTTCTCTAAAATTGTAATTAGATTACATCAATTACTTTTTATAAAGTAATTAGTAATGCGATTACTTATAAGTCGTATTGCACTCATTTTTGATAAAAACTAATTTGATTACAGTAACTAATTACATTGTAATCAGATTACACACACAACACTGTTACCAATGGGGAAAGAAAAATAAACTAGATTCTCTGATGAATAATTTTTTTACCCCCGTACTAAATATATATATGTTTATTATTACAGTATGTACATACACATTACTACATTTTGTTCGATTTCTCTAAAAACATGACAAAATATCAATTTATTTATATTTTTACTGGCAAAACAGCCCAAAATACACTTTATTGAAGTATAGTTCACCCAAAAATACAATTAATGTAATTATACCCTAAAAACTTTCTTCCATAAAAGGAGATATTATGTAGAATGACAGTCTCGGTCAACTTTCACTTTTATCGTGTGGGACAAAATGAATATTTGATCTAACATCATATTTCGTGCTCTACATATGGCTTTGGGACATAAGTGTGATTAAACAATCCAATCATTTTCTTTTTTTGGGGGGGGGTAAACTATAGCTTTAATAGAAGGGAAGTACCTTAGGAATGCATTTTAAATTCATACAAAATGTGCCAAAATACTGCTTTGGTTTATAAATAGTGTTTCAAATAAATATAATAAATAGTAATAATGGCAAATAAAGACAAGCAGTTAGCAGGTCTTTAGCTGCTCCAGGTTAACAGTGAGCCACTGCATGAAGTTTTGCAGCCTGTCTAAAGTCATGTAGCCAACGGTGACGGGGTGGGTGGCGTTGTCCTCTAAGAAAGCTTCCAGATACTTCTCATTGACTGTCTTCTTGGACGTGCATTGCAGAGACTTCATCTTATCCTCCAGGTACCCCTGCAGTGTGGACACGTCACTGTGCAACTGGCTCAAGTGAGCTTTGGGCAAGCTGTGAAGAATCTTCTGGAAGGTAGCGAGAGTGTCCACGATGGAGCTCAGACCTTGGATGGGTATATCAACAGGAACGTCAGGGTGAAGCGTGGCCTCAATGAGGAGCTTTGGAGACAGATTCAACTGTAAGAGAAGAGGAGGTTGAGCTATGTATGGAGCCTGTTCAAGTCAAGTAGTGTGCAGTTTATTCCGAGGTTGTAATTCGCTGGTACAGTGTATGCCTCTGTTGAAACCACCAGTCCACATTTTCAATGTCATTCAATGGGAAAAAAGTGTGCCAAAAGAGCTCTGTAGCTCCGCCCACTTCCATGATGCACTGCGAATGAGGCAATAGAGTCGCTCTCCCTACAATCAAACTTATAATATATTTATATATCTCCATATTTTGTAATATAATGAAATTAGGTGCTTCATGACACGTTTGCCTGCAGTTTTCAACTGAAATGTCCATCGGGGGGCGCCAAAACTGAGCAAAATTAGGTTGTAATCAGGTACATTTTAGATGGAGGTTTTAATGAGTAAAACGTACCTTCCCAAACTAAAACTTTAGTTTAGTGTAGAAAGCAGCACGTTTGCAAAAATGTATATAGAGTAACGTTCATTCTGTGAGACCAGGTTGATTGTAGTTCACTCCCTCATTAAAGACGTTAAGGACAGTCTTGCACATTTGTCTTATTTTTCATTATTTCAAACGTACATCTCTTTAATGAAAGATTTTATGAAATCCCAATAAAAAAAAGCCAAGATGGTTTAAAAAGTGGGCGGGCACTGTTGCACTCTAGAGGTTATTTTCATCGAAAAAGGTTCTTCACACTCTCATGTAAATATTTTTTGAACTGGCAGAGTTTACTGTAAAATATGTGGTCTGGTTCAGATCAACACAAATCAACTAAAAGTTCTTAAATCAGACCAAACGATTCATTCAGACTCAATTGGAGTAGTTGTCGAGTTAATGAGCCAAGGACCCTGTCTTTCAGACATGTCCGAAAGGCCAAGAATGTACAGCTGTGGCCAAACGTGTTGGCAGTGACATAAATATTGTGTTTTGCACAGTTTGCTGCTTCGGTATTTGTAGATTATTTGTTCACATGTTTCTATGGTACATTGGAAAACAATGATAAGAGTTTCATGAGTTTTAAAGGCTTTTTTTGGCAAAACACTCAATATAAGCAAAGAGTATTTACAGTGTTGCCCCTTGTTCTTCATCACCTCTGCAATTCACTCTGGCATGCTGGATATCATCTTCTGGGCCAAATCCCGACTGATGCCGATCCATTCTTGCCTTATTAGTGCTTGGAGTTGATCACAATCTGTGGGCTTCTGCTTGTCCACTTGCCTTTTGAGGATTGACCACAGGTTCTCTATGGGATTAAGATCTGGGGAGTCGCCTGGCCACGGATCCAAAATATCACTGTAATGATCTCTGAGCCACTTCAGTATCACTCTTGCCTGACATGGTGCTCCATCATGCTGGAAAATGCACGGATCATCACCAAATTGCTCCTGGATCGTTGGAAGAAGTTGCTCTTGCAGGACGTTTCGATACCATTCTTTATTCTTGGCAGTGTTTTTGTGCAGGATTGTGAGCGAGCCCACTCCCTGTGATGAAGAGCAACCCCACACATGGATGGTCTCAGGATGCTTCACTGTTGGCACAGGACTCATGGTAGTGTACACCTTTTCTTCTCCGGACTATCGGTTTTCCAGATGTCCCAAACAGTCGGAAGGGGAAATAACTTTGCACCAGTCTTCTGCTGTCCAATCCTTGTACGTCCTGCAGAATTTCAGTCTGTCCTTTATGTTTGTCTTGGAGAGAAGTGGCTTCTTTGCTGCCCTTTTGACCCCAGGCCATTGCCCAAAAGTCTTCGCCTCACTGTGGGTGCAGATGCCCTCACACCAACCTGCTGCCAATCTTGAGCTCTGCACTGGTGCTGACACGATCCCGTAGGGGACTCCTCAGGAGGAGACGTCCTGGTGCTTGCTGGACACTCTGGGACGTCCTGAAGCCTTCTTCACTGCAGTTGAACCTCTGTCCTTGAAGTTCTTGATGATCCGGTAAATGGTTCTTTCAGGTGCAATATTCCTTGCAGCAATTTCCTTGCATGTGAGGCCATTTTGATGTAAAGTGATGATGTCTGCACGTCTTTCTTTAGAGGTAACTGTCGCTAACAAGAACACAATGATTGGAAACACTTCTTCCCTCCTTTTATAGCATCAGTCTGCTCTTATAATCCAATCAGAATGATCGAGTGATGTCACCTGACTAGTGCTCGTTCACACTTTCACAGGTGCTGCTGATATGATCAGTGAAATTATGTTAGCTGGTCATTTTGTGCCAGGGCCAAAAAACTGTGATGAACTGGTTTTTGCGATAAAGTAAATTTTTTTTGGCCAATGACGCTGTTTGCAGTTATTTAAAACGCATCTGATCACGCTGTACAATAATCTAGAAACAATGTGAATCTACACCTCCAATACTTTTGGCCATGGCTGTACAGAGGAACTAACTGAGGGGGTGAAATATACATTTAATTAACATTTGAATAGCAGAAAATATATCTAAACGTACTGTTTAGGAATTAATTGCATGGCAAGTTTATCAACATGCATTCAAGTTGGTTTTAATAATTAACCTTTTATTTGAAAAACATGCAATAACTCTTTCAGCCAAAAGATGTCAAAGCATTTTACTATTGTTTATTCATTGAACTCTTAAACTATTACAGTATAGAAAATAACCTTTTACTGAAAGACAAATGACACACTTCAACACATGCCACTAGTTTACTGCTTTACCTTCTCATTGTGTTCCTTGATTCTCACGTTGATGGTCTCTGCCTGCAGTTTGACCAAGCTTAGACTTTCTGAATGGATAGGAACCCCACGGGACAGACTGAGCATGCTCAGAATGCATGTGTGGAGAAGAGCTGAAGAATGCATGCTTCTTCTGTCACTGTATCTGCAGCAAAACATGTACATAAATAATGACTAGACACCAACATTTTATCTCAGTAGCAATAACTAATTAATTCAAATGAATAAATATTATGCATTACACTCTATGATGCTTTACGCAATGTACCATGATATATTTTTAAGAAAATCCTATTTGTGTAAAGAGGAAATCACATGTAGTGCATTTAATAAAGAAATGCATTTTGTGTCTAAAAACTTGTCTCTGAAGCTCTCTTGATATCTTGCAATTCAGGTTGAATATTTCATTACATTGATGTTGCATCTTGCATGACCCATCTCTCTCTCTCTCTCTCTTTCCTAGCGTTTGTCCCACATAGGTGCAGGGTTCGCTTCATGATAGTCCACATATATATATTTGATTTGGCACAAGTTTTATGCCAGATGCCCTTCCTGACACACACATACGGGGCAATTTAGAGTCTCCAATTCACTTAACCTGCATGTTTTTGGACTTTTGGGGGAAACCGGAGCACCTGGCACAGGGCTGGACTGGTAATCTGGCATCCCTGGCATTTTCCCGGTGGGCTGACGCACTTTGGGGCCAATTAGGGGCGGGCTGGCCATTGGGAGAACCGAGCGGGCCGGTGGGTCGTCTGTGAAAAGTGCCGAATGGCCCGTGATAAGCTAAAATGAGCCGCGGCGTTATGCAGAATGGACCACAAAATGGCGCCGCGATATGCAGAAAATGACAACGAATTCAACTCCCTCATAATCCCGGGCCGATATCTCTTCCCAGTCCAGCCCTGACTTGACAGAAACCCATACAAACATGGGGAGAACATGCAAACTCCACACAGAAAGGCTCTAGTTGAGCCCGGACTCGAACCCGGGACCTTCTTGCTGTGAGGTGACTGTGCTAACCACTGCCGCCTGCTAAGTCAAGAATAGTGTCCATTGTTTTCATCTTCTGCATGGACAGATCTCGGACAACCCTCCTGTCTAGATGCATGTAGTCCGGTGAAGCCTCACAGTCTGCAACATTCAGCAATTAAAAGCATTCGGCTCCATTGACTCTCATAATATCTGAATCACTGGCTCTGTGCCAATCAGCATTTGGCTTTCAATATCTTCAATATTCATTTCATTGCTTCTCTGTGTGGCATATTCAACTTTCTTCATGATATAATGCTATTTTAAAGGCTATAAATATAAAGTTACTGTAGATGATTACGTCCCACATTATAAGTGAGAAAGCAACATGCACAGGTGAGCTATGTGAACAGAAGAGAGAAGAGGACTTACCTTTGAGATGTGAAGACTGTGTCATCCTCAGGATCCATGAGTGGTCAGGCATATATAGCTGATAGCTGTTGACCCATGTGTGAATCACCTCTTGCCTCCCCTTGACAGTGAGTGTGAGGGCCGACAACACCCCTGCCCGCACCTCAAACACAACACAAGCCCATCTCTTCTGCATGTACTACAAATATGTGTCATTGTAACACAGCGATCACATGATCACTGTAGAGGAAGTCACTATGGATTTGTACCTTTTAAAACAAGAAGCTTATCTTGTTTTTGTAATTGGGTAATTTAAATCTCTGTTCTCAACGGATGAACTTTGAGGAACAACTTGCAAAACAAGGAACAAACTAAACTCACACCCACGTATTAAACACAGCCTGATGCAAATATTGCAGCAGTCAGGACAGAGTTTGGAAATATCAGTGGCTGCATAACAAGAGAGTGCTTTGATAATATGTTCAATGAATAATAAAGTTGAACGGAGAGTTCGGAATTCCTGACATATGGTGTTCCAAGAGTGTTGCATTTTCTTCTGACAGTAAGCGACTGGAATGTTTTGGAACTATGTTGGCAAAACAAAAACACTAAATAAATGGCCTTTCACTTGCTATGTAACCATTTTGTTTATAGAACTGTTCTGCCCTGCAAAGGCAAATCACAGTAACTACATATTTGGTCAAAATTAAGTTGACAATAACACAGTATCAGCACTGCTGTCATTACCTGCAAATATTAAGTATAATCAGCACTCTTCTTTGAGTGATATTGCTTAATGTTCACATCAACCATGAGAATGGGAAAAAGTGATCTCTGTAAGGCTGCAGTGGGCACATATGTATATATATATAGAGAGAGAGGTGGATAGAGTAGCCAAAAACTGTACTCAAGTAAAAGTTCAATTACTCAAGTACAAGTACTTTAAAAATAATTACTCAAGTACAAGTTCAATTACTTCTTAAATAATTACTCATGTAAAAGTACAATTATTTAAAAAATAATTACTCAAGTACAAGTAAAAGTACTTTAAAATAATTACTCAAGTACAAGTTCAATTACTTCTTAAATAATTACTCATGTAAAAGTACAATTATTTAAAAAATAATTACTCAAGTACAAGTACTTTAAAATAATTACTCAAGTACAAGTAAACATACTTTAAAATAATTACTCAAGTACAAGTAAATGTACTTCAAAATAATTACTCAAGTAAAAGAACAATTATGTAAAAATAATTACTCAAGTACAAGTAAAAGTACTTTAAAATAATTACTCAAGTACAAGTAAAATTACTTCAAAATAATTACTCAAGTAAAAGAACAATTATGTAAAAATAATTACTCAAGTACAAGTAAAAGTACTTTAAAATAATTACTCAAGTACAAGTAAAAGTACTTTAAAATAATTACTCAAGTACACTAAAATTACTTTATAAAAATAAAATAATTACTCAAGTAGAAGTACAATTATGTAAAAATAATTACTCAAGTAGAAGTAAAAGTGCTAACATAATAATTACTTGAGTAAGAAAGTATCCAATTAAAAATTTACTCAAGTAGTGAGTAACCAGTTACTTTCACAAATGACATAATGGACATTAACTCCCCTATATTTCATTATATAATACACATTTAACATGTATGACAGAATTATTATTATTATTAATGAAAATTCTGTCCTTATTCACCATCATGTTGTTCCAAACCCGTATGACTCTTCCATGCAAAACAATAAGGAGATTTTAGATCAAATGTTTGCCCGAGTCACCATTTACTTTCAATGAATGTGTGTTTTGTTTCTCCATATTTTGAAAGTGAATGGTGACCGAGACGGTCAGTCCCTAACATTCTGTCTAACATCTTTTGTGTTCCATGGAATACAGAAGGTCAAACGGTTTTGGAACAACACGAGGGTTGGGAAATAATGACGGAATATTAAAGAATAGCTGAGCTATCACATTAAAGGCAAAGTTCACCCAAAAATGAAAACCCACACTCATGCCACTTGTAAGTGTCCAGTTATGGACTTGTTTGGCATTAGGCTTTAAGACATTTATGAGCCTTTATTGGCTGATTTCTTATTCATGCCTTTTGTATCTATAACAGACCTATGTATAAAGTCTTCTCAGCGTTCCACATAATAAACAAACAAACACTTTTTAATAAACACACAGAACTGATTTTGGCGGGACAATTGAAGGCAGTTGAATCACAGTCCAAGCACTTTGAGTTTAAGCCTCACTAGTGCTGATTTTGGAAAATCACAACATGCTTTTGGATCATTTCTGAGAAGTACTTACGGGATCTGCATAATGTAGGGTAACAAGACTGTGACCCACACAAAGGGCAGAGACTGGGCAATGATTTCTGCGCTCAACAGTCGGCCTTTTTTACGTCACGTGAGGGCAGGAAATGATGTTTTAGCCACTATGTTTGTGTCAACAGACCTCCTAACATTCATGTGGATAACAGGATGTGAATAGGCGGCTTGCGTGCTCAGTGCATTCCGTTACAGCTTCCGAAACATCTCAGTTCCACATTACCCACCCAAAAAAGGAAAATTATGGCAATTATTCACCCTCAAGTAGTTCTAAACCAGTATGCCATTCGTGCATCTTCCGTGGAACACAAAAGTACCAAAATAAATGATGAAGGACTAGTCAAATGTTTTCAAGTCAGTTTAATATGAGACAATCATTTAACAAAAGAAAAAAGTTGCAATTTTAATTTAAAAAAACTATTCCTGGGACCTGAAAGTACCCCGAAGTTGAAAAAATGCCCATAAATATTTGCAAAGCAATAACAACAACAATGTGCGATTCCACAAAGTATAAATCAAATACAAGTTAATCTGAACGTAAATTAATTTGATTAGTTGCATTAGCGGTCAAGGAGGTCTGTTGAGATCTGCCCATTAGCATTTCCATTCATTTTGACAGCTGATATTTGGATGGGACGTGACCTCCTGGAAGTACACGACCCACATGCTGCTTCTTTACTCGTGTGCTCTCACGGTTCTCTTTTGAGCCTGTTACCTGAGCCGTAAATGTCATGTGACTAACCAGTCTGCAATCACAGGACAATGACATCATGACAACGCTGATGACATCACGAGAACATGCACTATCCTGAGTTGTGATGTCAGCGGCAGCAGACGGCTCTCTGGGATGTTCTACCAACATAATAATAATTACACATTCTAGAGTTCAACTGAGACACTTTGATCCTGTATGAACATTAAAAGAGGAACTATTGAGTGGGACAGTTCAACAGAAGTGTGGTGAGCAGCTATAGTCTTAAAGATCAGCTTACAATACGGTGCACAGTTCAGGAGAATGCCAAATACCAGAACTGATGTCTATAATAATAATAAAACAGATGTATTTCAGGAAGCTGCATGACTATATTTGCTATTATGCTCTGATGTATGCCTGAGCAGCACCACCATGTGGCTTCATGCTGTTATAACACGTGGATTATGAAGTGTTTATGATAAATTATGATTACAAATAAGATATCATACTTACAATAAAAATTGTCTAAAGTGCTAAAGCATTTTGTTTATCAGTTTGAGCATATTTAGGTTCAAAATGTCATTTAGAAACACCATATCCCGCCTGCAGGGAGCAGGTAATGCGTTCACCCTACAGTATTAAATGAGCAAACACAGTGTGTCGGGGAGAACACCTCACGACTGAGAAAGAGAGGAAGCTGTCAGGACCCTCCACGGATACTTTTTGGGGTAAGGGCTTCCTGGATAGTGACTTGTGGAACAGCAAGCCCAGACCGCAAAAAGAGCCGTAAAGGACAAGAAAGAGAGGAATAGGGAGGTGAAGAGGGAGAGAGGGAACACGAGGGCCGACAGATGTGTGCGTTTATTGATGCTCTTCGGTTGATCTGAAACACACAAAGCACAAAACTATTAATCTCACTTCAAAACACAGTCAAAGTTCATCTAGACACAATCCTATAATGACCTGAGAGTCACCTCAGATTCAGAAACCATGATGCACTAATATACAAATAATTAATAACTTCAAGAGCTTGTATTAGAACACTCCAAATGTTGCACGTGTTGATTTTTTAATAAAGCAATGTTAAAGTGGTTATATGCACACCCGATATTATTACACCGACATGAACTGACCGGCACAAATGTACAAGTGTGGAAGTTCAATTAATTGTGTGCATTATTTGAACATATTAAAGGGACAGTTCACCCCAAATATGAAAATCATCTCATCATTTACTCCCCCTCATGATATCTCAGATGTGTGAGACTTTCTCTCTTCAGCAGAACACATTTGAAGAAATATAGAAGAATATCTCAGCTCAGAAGGTCCTTAAAATGCAAGTGGATGGTGACCAGAATTGTGAAGCTCCAAAAATCACAAACAGTCATCATAAACGTCATCCATACGATTCCAGCGGTTAAATTAATGTCTGATAGAGCGATACGAGCGATTTTGGTGTGAAAAAGATCAGTATTTCAGTACTTTTAACTCTAAATCATGCTTCTGTTCTGCAGCGTTACACGCATGTAATGTAATCACGTTGGCATGTGAGACGCTGTACTGAAGCTGTTAGTTTTGTACTTGATCTGTATTTATTTTTACATTTACATTTATTCATTTGGCAGACGCTTTTATCCAAAGCGACTTACAAAAGAGGAAAACATCAGCGAATCATCTTAAGTGGTACGAAAAGTGCCATACTACAATCATCACTATCACTATCATCAGAATAGTATACAAAACAGATTTAAGTGCAACATGAATTGTAAATATATATATATATATATTTTTTTTTTTTATTGACCGGTTAAGTGCTTTTGGAAAAGATGTGTTTTTAGCCGTTTTTTGAAGATAGAGAGTGAGTTAGCTTCCCGGATTGAGTTGGGAAGGTCATTCCACCACCGTGGTATGATGAAACTGAAAGTCCGGGAAAGTGTTTTGGTGCCTCTTTGTTTTGGTACGACAAGGCGACGTTCCTTAGCCGACCGCAGGCTTCTGGTTCACTCTGGTTTACTCACAATGGTGCATTTGTGTGTTTATCCTGGATGTCAACAATGTGAGATTACATCATGCCAACACGAATACATCACACGAGAGACCGCGTGATCTCCGTCCTCTCATGAAGCTGACCGGAAGCGTTGCATTATAGTTATTAAGTACTGAAATATTGATCTTTTCCACACCAAAATTGATCGTATCATTTAACCACTGGAGTCGTATGGATGACGTTTATGATGACTGTCTGTGATTTTTGGAGCTTCAAAAGTCTGGTCACCATCCACTTGCATTTTAAGGAGTAACTGAGTGGAGATATTCTTCTATATTTCTTCACGTGTTCTGAACATCTGAACATTTCTCTCTCTCTCTCTTGTTCTCTATATATCTCTCTCTCTCTCTCTCTCTTCCCTCCTTCATTTCTTAACATAATTGCTTCAAAACCGTTTTCCACACAATATGTTTTGTATTGATACAATAGTGTTACAAAAAGAGACCCAATCATAGAGACTGATGATATACAGTACACATATTTGTCCTCCTCGATCGTGTTTTTAAGATGCCACAGATTATAAAACAAACTTGATTTTAAAGCATATTTTGTTTTGGGGTGACTATTGTGTGACTTTAGCAAGCAGTTCGGTAAACAGTCAATGCAATTCTGCTCCGCTGGGTCTTAGAGGGATAACTCTATTTACAAACATTCAGTATTTATCAACTATTTAGAAAAATTACCAATTTAGAAAGTTTGCACAATACCCCTGTTCTACATTAAATGCCACACACCATACAGAACAACTATTGATGAAATACACAAAGGCTCATTAATATGGAGTGGTGGTGGTGTAGTGGGCTAAAGCACATAACTGGTAATCTGGTAATCAGAAGGTTGCTAGTTCGATCCCCACAGTCACCACCATTGTGTCCTTGAGTAAGACACTTAACTCCAGGTTGCTCCGGGGGGATTGTCCCTGTAATAAGTGCATTGTAAGTCACTTTGGATAAAAGCATCTGCCAAATGCATAAACATTTTTAAATCATTTACAAAATGTACATCTTTGACTAACTGCATCCAAACATGAAGAATCAATATGTTGAGAGACCTTCAGTAAATAAGTGAGCACTTGTTAACATTTTGCTGTTGATTATACTTCTTTGAGAAGATGTTTTTGTATATACACCTGTTTTTAGGTAATGTTCATTATATATATATATATTAATATTAATTCTTTAGATTAGCTAAAAACAGGCTGTTAGCTAATTTTACAGAGGTGATATGAGGTGTGTAAACTTCGCTCTGTTAAGAAATACAGACGTGTACAGGTGAATCGGGCCTTTGTTGACACACTTTAGGTAAAGCTGTAATCTGAGGAGGAGATTAAAGGGAAATAGACCAACATCATATGCCCTACAACACTTACCACTTTGGCCATCGGGGGCAGTGTTGCGGAATTTCGATCAACGTATACCGATTTTTACGAAATAAAAGTCGGTCTACTCTTTCCGATTTCACTGTGAGATCAGGCTGAATAGACATTTACACTCACCTAAAGGATTATTAGGAACACATACTAATACTGTGTTTGACCCCCTTTCGCCTTCAGAACTGCCTTAATTCTACGTGGCATTGATTCAACAAGGTGCTGAAAGCATTCTTTAGAAATGTTGGCCCATATTGATAGGATAGCATCTTGCAGTTGATGGAGATTTGTGGGATGCACATCCAGGGCACGAAGCTCCCGTTCCACCACATCCCAAAGATGCTCTATTGGGTTGAGATCTGGTGACTGTGGGGGCCATTTTAGTACAGTGAACTCATTGTCATGTTCAAGAAACCAATTTGAAATGATTCGAGCTTTGTGACATGGTGCATTATCCTGCTGGAAGTAGCCATCAGAGGATGGGTACATGGTGGCCATAAAGGGATGGACATGGTCAGAAACAATGCTCAGGTAGGCCGTGGCATTTAAACGATGCCCAATTGGCACTAAGGGTCCTAAAGTGTGCCAAGAAAACATCCCCCACACCATTACACCACCACCACCAGCCTGCACAGTGGTAACAAGGCATGATGGATCCATGTTCTCATTCTGTTTACGCCAAATTCTGACTCTACCATCTGAATGTCTCAACAGAAATCGAGACTCATCAGACCAGGCAACATTTTTCCAGTCTTCAACTGTCCAATTTTGGTGAGCTCTTGCAAATTGTAGCCTCTTTTTCCTATTTGTAGTGGAGATGAGTGGTACCGGTGGGGTCTTCTGCTGTTGTAGCCCATCCGCCTCAAGGTTGTGCGTGTTGTGGCTTCACAAATGCTTTGCTGCATACCTCGGTTGTAGCGAGTGGTTATTTCAGGCAAAGTTGCTCTTCTATCAGCTTGAATCAGTCGGCCCATTCTCCTCTGACCTCTAGCATCAACAAGGCATTGTCAGCCCACAGGACTGCCGCATACTGGATGTTTTTCCCTTTTCACACCATTCTTTGTAAACCCTAGAAATGGTTGTGCGTGAAAATCCCAGTAACTGAGCAGATTGTGAAATACTCAGATCGGCCCGTCTGGCACCAACAACCATGCCACGCTCAAAATGGCTTAAATCACCTTTCTTTCCCATTCTGACATTCAGTTTGGAGTTCAGGAGATTGTCTTGACCAGGACCACACCCCTAAATGCATTGAAGCAACTGCCATGTGATTGGTTGATTAGATAATTGCATTAATGAGAAATTGAACAGGTGTTCCTAATAATCCTTTAGGTGAGTGTACATCTGATAGCACTTGGCCTTAAAAACTATGATTTACCTTATATGTGAAACTTTACAATATATTATGTTTGACAATACAAGCATGCACTTTTATGTAAAGTGTCCCATCACATTTGATTTCATCTTATTGAAATATTTACAGTGTATTTCTTCTTATTTTTGATATGTTTTATGTTGGGGTGTTTTTCTATATGATATATACAGTATGGTAGTGAACTTTAAAATATACAGTACAGACACCGACATCATGCAATACCTGAAACATTGCCACAATCATTTATTGTATGATTTGGCGGAGGCTGGTTGGCCACTCTTGGTAATGACGGTAACATGTTCACCTCAAGTCTATTGACCGGGCTAGTTCAATGTCAGGTTCTTTGATCATGTTGTGTCTGCAGTGGTTTTGTTGGTAACACTTTACATTAATGTTCCCTTTGTTAAGGGTTTATTACGGGGTTCTTTAATGACTGATAATTAATTTACAAATGCATTGTAAATCATTGTCATGCGGTTATAATAACAACACGCAGAAGGGCGGCTTTCATGCAATAGAGGCCAAAAATGTACCATTTTACCTGACATGTAATAAATGCTGAATATCACTCATTCAAAATTAGTAACCCATGAAAATGTACCTGGATGTAAATGGACCTATTTAAAGGTTTTATAAAAGGAATTGCCAGCATTAGAAACATATACACACATACACTTCCGTATGGACATCAGTGTGACGGTAAAATAGTGCCTCAATGATTTGCATGCGCAGAGTAAGATTTGTAAAGGTGTAAATCAAATTGCAAGCATAAGAAGAAAAAATATTAGCAATACTTTAATACTTTGCATAAGTGTAATTCATGTGTTGTGAATCTGTAATTAAGTTTGGTGTGTATTCTTCTGACTTTCGGCACGGCTTTTTCCCCTAAACATGGCCAAAACATTGCAAACATGCAATCAGCGATATGCACGCATCATGAACAGCAAAGCAGATTGATCATGTAGAATCCGTCTGTATGTGTAAAATAAACTACTGCAAACATGTAAATGACTTGTGCTTGTGGCATAAATATTTTCCAGAAATAATCTGGCATACACTTTTCTGACTTCCATTTGTTGCAAATGAGGTTTTCCTTGAGCAGTTTACTCTGAGCCATATAAAGATGAAGCTGCCTGTCACCTTATTAAACCAATCAGTTCATTGTCGTTCCTCTGGGTATCTCTTCTCTCTTAAATATGAAACAAATATTAATACATGCACATTCTTTTATTGCGAGTGTAAAGTTGAGCTGACAACATTTATAGATATAAATATCAAACTGGTGTTCAAATGTTTCTTCTGTTTGCTGTTTATTATTTTAATAACTTTCAATTGAGGGAGGGAGTGATGGATGGATGATTTGGATGGGTGGATGGATGGGTTTGGGTGGGTGGATGGATGGATGGATGGGTTTGGGTGGGTGGATGGATGGATGGATGGGTTTGGATGCATGGGTTTGGGTGGATGGATGGGTTTGGGTAGATGGATGGATGGGTTTGGGTAGATGGATGGATGGATGGATGGGTTTGGATGGATGGGTTTGGGTAGATGGATGGATGGATGGGTTTGGGTAGATGGATGGATGGATGGATGGATGGGTTTGGATGGATGGGTTTGGGTAGATGGATGGATGGGTTTGGATGGATGGATGGATGGGTTTGGGTAGATGGATGGATGGGTTTGGGTGGGTGGATGGATGGGTTTGGGTAGATGGATGGATGGGTTTGGATGGATGGATGGATGGGTGTGTTTGGGTGGGTGGATGGATGGATGGATGGATGGGTTTGGGTAGATGGATGGATGGGTTTGGATGGATGGATGGGTTTGGGTGGATGGATGGATGGGTTTGGGTAGATGGATGGATGGGTTTGGGTGGATGGATGGGTTTGGGTAGATGGATGGATGGGTTGGATGGATGGATGGATGGGTTTGGATGGATGGATGGATGGGTTTGGGTAGATGGATGGATGGGTTTGGGTGGATGGATGGGTTTGGGTAGATGGATGGATGGGTTTGGATGGATGGATGGATGGGTGTGTTTGGGTGGGTGGATGGATGGATGGATGGATGGGTTTGGGTAGATGGATGGATGGGTTTGGATGGATGGATGGGTTTGGGTGGATGGATGGATGGGTTTGGGTAGATGGATGGATGGGTTTGGGTGGATGGATGGGTTTGGGTAGATGGATGGATGGGTTTGGATGGATGGATGGATGGGTGTGTTTGGGTGGGTGGATGGATGGATGGATGGATGGATGGGTTTGGATGGATGGATTGATGGATGGGTTTGGGTGGATGGATGCATGGATGGGTTTGGGTGGATGGATGGATGGATGGATGGATGGGTTTGGGTGGATGGATGGATGGGTTTGGGTGGATGGATGGATGGGTTTGGATGGATGGATGGGTTTGGGTGGATGGATGGATGGATGGATGGATGGATGGATGGTTTGGATGGATGGGTTTGGGTGGGTGGATGGATGGGTTTGGGTGGATGGATGGGTTTGGATGGATGGATGGGTTTGGGTGGATGGATGGATGGGTTTGGATGGATGGATGGGTTTGGGTGGATGGATGGATGGATGGATGGTTTGGATGGATGGGTTTGGGTGGATGGATGGATGGATGGGTGGATGGATGGTTTTTTTTTTCTAAAAAAACAAAATGCAAACTATCTGTTCACAGAGTTTGTTTTATATGGCTTACTTTATTAATTTGTTTTCTGCAATTCCACCTAATCACCAAAATGCCTTGCCAATAATTATTAGTAAATATAATTAAACTGTGTATGTATTAATATTTGTTTCACATTTAATAGAGAAGAGATACCCAGAGGAACGACGATGACGATATGAAGAAGCGTCTGTCAGTTCAGAGTAAACTGCTCAAGGAAAACCTCATTTGATTGGTTACTAGAAGCAGGTAGACCCACCTTCCCCCGCGCGCTTGCAAAACTCTTTTCAGTGAGAAATCCGTGCCAAAAGTGTGAGCGCAACAAATGGAAGACAGAACAGTGTATGTCGGATTATTAAAATATTTATGCCACAAGCACAAGTCATTTACAGATGGATTCTACATGATCAATCTGCTTTGCTGTTCATGATGCGTGCATATCGCTGATTGCATGTTTGCAATGTTTTGGCCATGTTTAGGGGAAAAAGCCGTGCCGAAAGTCAGAAGAATACACACCAAACTTAATTACAGATTCACAACACATGAATTACATATGCAAAGTATTAAAGTATTGCTCATAATTTTTTTCTGACGCTTCAAATTTGATTTACACCTTTACAAAACGTTCTGCGTGCTTACAATTAAGTTTTACGCTTTTACAAATCTTACTCTGCGCATACAAATCATTGAGGCACTATTTTACCTTCATATATCAGGCTTTAATATATGATACATGTCACGAGAAGTGTTGTTACAGACGACTTCAGGTAACTATGTTAGTGAATGGAAAAGCATCATTCATCTGACATCAGCGTGACAAGGAAAGTGAAATCACAAATGTAATTAATATAAACACAGTGACATTATCCCTCTAGTCTGTTTTTGCTGCTTTGTGACATAAATCATGAATTAGGGCATTTTATTTATGGGTTTTTTAATTTGTATTAATATAAGTGAAACTGAATTTATTTAGTATTTATAACATTTACAGTAAGTTCAAACGCTCCCTAACATTGCAGGTACATCGCCTTTTTTATTCATGTGCATATAAATGATTTGTAATGCATTTGTAAAGGAATTCACGTCATAATTGAACCCTTTCATCAAAGGGAAGGTAAATGCATGCTGGTTTATATGCATATGATCAGCCAAATCACATCAATATACTTTCGTGCTTGGTTTTTCATTGTTATTTTAATGTAATGAGAGTTCTTCAGTGTGTCTTTAGCGTGTGTGACTGACGGAGTGTGCGCGAGCGCGCGCGCGGAGTGTCACGGAACTGTCCGTGGTGCTGAACCCGTCGGTAACGCCCTACACACCAGAATCAACGGGGAAAATGATGAAACACTCATGCATTCCAATAACTACTGAATCTGATTGACAAAAATCTAAATGATTACACGGTTCAACACACATTTATGCCATGCAGACGATCTGTTCACATTTGTGCACAATTTCCCAAACACAATGTCTCGTGCACGCGTCTGTTGCTCCATTAGAGTCAGACGAATATTACTCCTCATCATAATAACAGTCAAATATCTATCGGGCTTTGCTGTTATGACTGTATGCAATGTGCAAATCTAAATGAATCAGTGTAGCCTACATGCTTGCATACGTGTGTTCTCATCATTCGCATCACGTGCACTCACGGTCCAGTCTGAGCTAATAAATCATATTCTGTCACGAATTAAATTGAGTTTAACGAAGTCTAATGCATATCATTATGGAATAGCACTACTAACTGATAATGCATTTAGAATCAAGCCTAGTTGTGGTGTATTAAGCATCAAAATGGTGAGATACAGGTACGTTTTACCTTTTTTCCCCCTTTCGTAGATGCTTCCTGGAAGAAAAATAAGATCAGAAGAGAATAAACCTCAGCCAATGAACCCCATCACACATGAGCTGTATGTGAGCTTTCAGGTGGATACAGTCTTCCTATAGACACCATTACTCCACATCAGTCCAGCGGATGAGGGAAAACACACACACACACACACACTCACACACATTCCGTGTGTGTATGTGTTACTACAGCCATAATGACGCCGCTGTGATGAAGATTTGCGCTTTAAGCATCATTAGGTAGCTATCAAAAAAATCCCTCTGTTTCAGAAGATGCTGCACAGTCTAACGGAAGCGCTCAATTCCTCCAGTCAGCTATTGGCCTGCATTGACGTCATTGCGTCATTAGGTTTCCCCTGGAAACACTGGCGCGCTAAAAATAGTAGCGCATTAATTCAGCGCGCGAGGTTGGCGCGAGCGACTATTTGTATCAATCCATAATCCCATATATGATTTGTTCCTCATCTCAATGCATGCAGTTCAAGGGCGCAGCGGCCACGAGTCTCGGCTATTTTAAGGAGGAGACCCTCCATCGGGATTCCGCGCGCTCAGGGTTTTAAGAATATATGCCACTTTCATTTCCGGATGCATTAGCCTGAATAGCTCATATAGAGCTCGTGCAGTGGTTAGATCCCATCTTTATAATTACTTCAGTCTATTTCGTGCAGTGTGGTGTTTCATTCATGCTTTTGTCCTTTAAACTCATTTGCATATATGCAACGGCTAAATGCATTTGATAAAGACAAGCTACACTTTTAATTTGTAATTTTAACAGCATTTACGGAGAAATTTAACAAGCTCTGTTTTGATGCAAAGATATTTAAAGACATTGTAGAGCCAAGATGCATCTGAAATAAAGATAACTTGATATACACACACACATTGGCGGCCAAAAGTTTGGAATAATGGACAGATTTTGCTCTTATGGAATGAAATTGGTACTTTTATTCACCAAAGTGACATTCAACTGATCACATGTATAGTCAGGACATTAATAACGTGAACAATTACTATTACAATTTAACTTCTTAAACTACTTCACAGAGTTCTCATAAAAAAATCCTCCATGTGCAGCAATGACAGCTTTTCCTTTCACCCCACACTTCCTGTAGCACTTGACCTTTCACCCCACACTTCCTGTAGCACTTGACCTTTCACCCCACACTTCCTGTAGCACGTGACCTTTCACCCCACACTTCCTGTAGCACTTGACCTTTCACCCCACACTTCCTGTAGCACGTGACCTTTCACCCCACACTTCCTGTAACACGTGACCTTTCACCCCACACACTTCCTGTAGCACTTGACCTTTCACCCCACACTTCCTGTAGCACGTGACCTTTCACCCCACACTTCCTGTAACACGTGACCTTTCACCCCACACACTTCCTGTAGCACTTGACCTTTCACCTCACACTTCCTGTAGCACGTGACCTTTCACCCCACACTTCCTGTAGCACGTGACCTTTCACCCCACACACTACCTGTAGCACTTGACCTTTCACCCCACACTTCCTGTAGCACGTGACCTTTCACCCCACACTTCCTGTAGCACTTGCCATAGATGTGTCTGTCTTGTCGGGCACTTCTCACACATCTTACAGTCTAGCTGATCCCACAAAAGCTCAATGGGGTTTAGATCCGTAACACTCTTTTCCAATTTTCTGTTGTTGTTTTTCATGCCCAAAAGGGGTTTCACCAAACTAGATTGTGCCCCCTGGTAGTCAAGGGCCCCTGGGCACTGGCCCCATTGGCCCAGTCGGTAATCCGTCCCTTCCCATAAGGCACCCCTGAGTCTTCTCTTTACTGTTGTGCATGAAACTGGTGTTGAGCGGGTAGAATTCAATGAAGCTGTCAGCGGAGGACATGTGAGACGTCTATTTCTCAAACTAGAGACTCTGATGTACTTATCCTCTTGTTTAGTTGCACATCTTCCACATCTCTTTCTGTCCTTTAGAGACAGTTGTGCTTTGTCTCTGAAGACTGTAGTTACACCTTTAAATTAAATCTGCAGTTTTTTGGCAATTTCACGCATTGTATCGCTTCATTCCTCAAAACAATAATTGACTGATGAGTTTCTAGAGAAAGATGTTTCTGCCATGTTTGACCTACTATTGACCTTAAGACATGCCAGTCTATTGCAAACTGTGCAACTCAAACACAAACACAAAGACAACGTTCAGCTTCATTTAATGAACCAAATATCTTTCAGCTGTGTTTGATATAATGGAAGTGATTCTCTAGTATCAAATGATCAATGTATCATGATTACTCGAGGATGAGGTGTTGGAGTGATGCTGCTGTCTAGATTTGAGCAAAAATGACTTTTTTCAAATAGTGATGGAGCCGTTATACCTCATGTCCTGAATATACTTGTGATCAGATTAATGCCACTCTGGTGAATTTGCTTTTCTGAAAAAGAAACTGATCATATTGAGAGACATAAGACTTGGAAAAACATCTACTTATCCACTGAATATCATGACTGTCAAACTGAGAGAGTGAAGAGTCACGACATGAATTCTGCTTCCATCTGCTGGCCGTCCTGTGAACCTACAGTAGTGACTAGTGTGCAGATTTGGGGTTCATCTCTTGATAATGAGTTAAAGTGTAAAGCAGGTTTCTTTGTGATTTACAGTAACATACGCTATGGAAAATGATTCATTTGTCTGCCTCTGAATAAACCAAACAAGCACTTTAAATCATAAAAATCATCCAAACACATTAAAATAGACATTTAGACCATTTAGACATTTAAATGTTCAGCAACTTCTTCAGTCGTTGGTTTCATGTGCAATATCTATCATCACAATACAATGAACATTTACTTCATATTTATGGGTGTTTCTTCAACTTCGGGCAATTTCATGTCCTAAGGATTGATTTTTAGTGAAACAAAACAGATTTTGGTTATATGAAGGTCTCATTAAAACGGACTTGAAAACTTTTCACCAGGCCTTCATCATTTATTTTTGGTACTTTCAAATGTCTTTATATATCGATTTGACTGTTTTAGCCTGCAGACCCAGACTTTCAATATTAGACTATGAAAATCCATGATAAAAATACAAATGATTACATGTTTAGAATTATGATCCTCTAAATAAAGAGTAAAATAAGCAATTCATTTCAATATTTATTGTGCATCATTTCCATCGCACCAAACTATTTCACCCCTAATAAAAGCTTGTTAATCAAGTGGACAAAAGTGTGTGTGAAGAGCACGCTTGAGATGAAATATGACCAGAAAAATCGAGGGAAATATCACTTTTTATTGGCCGTCCAATAAAGCTGTAATTTTGCTGAATTATGTGCATTGTGAGAAAATATGATTTAATTTTCTGTATTTAGGATGCATCAAAAGTTATCTCTGAAATAGCCTTAGAAAAACAAATGTCGCTCAGTTTATTTGAAAATCATTAAAAATGTAATTTCCATTAGCGTCATTCCCAGCACCGAATTCTACTGAACTCAGCACCGAATTCTATTAAACTCAGCACCGAATTCTATTGAACTCAGCACAGAATTCTATTAAACTCAGCACAGAATTCTATTGAACACAGCACAGAATTCTATTGAACACAGCACAGAATTCTATTGAACACAGCACAGAATTCTATTAAACTCAACACAGAATTCTATTAAACTCAGCACAGAATTCTATTGAACTCAACACAGAATTCTATTAAACTCAGCACAGAATTCTATTAAACTCAGCACAGAATTCTATTGAACTCAGCACAGAATTCTATTAAACTCAGCACAGATTTCTATTGAACTCAGCACAGAATTCTATTGAACACAGCACAGAATTCTATTGAACTCAACACAGAATTCTATTAAACTCAACACAGAATTCTATTGAACACAGCACAGAATTCTATTGAACACAGCACAGAATTCTATTGAACACAGCACAGAATTCTATTAAACTCAGCACAGAATTCTATTAAACTCAGCACAGAATTCTATTAAACTCAGCACAGAATTCTATTGAACACAGCACAGAATTCTATTGAACACAGCGCAGAATTCTATTGAACTCAGCACAGAATTCTATTAAACTCAGCACAGAATTCTATTAAACTCAACACTGAATTCTATTGAACTCAACACTGAATTCTATTGAACTCAACACTGAATTCTATTGAACTCAGCACAGAATTCTATTAAACTCAACACTGAATTCCATTGAACTCAGCACAGAATTTGAGATGCTAGAAATGAATTTTCATGACATAAATTTGACAATGTTAGTAAACAAATTAAATAAACGTGACATTGATAAAAAAATTTTTTAATGGCATTTCACTTACTAGAAATTCACAAGGTTGTAAAAGTGTCTAATTGAAAGATAAGCCCTTATATTGTTCCCGTATTGCAGGACAAGGAAGGGGAACCTGGAGAGACCACTTTACAGTATCACGAAAAATGGGGGATTCCACGGGATCCGTGGTGGTCGTTCGTAGCATCCTTGCTGGAGGAGTAGCAACAGTTTGATCAGGATGGTGGACGTCCACGGCATTGACAGTTTTGTATGAAAGTCAAAAATGTGTCTTTCATTAAATTCGAACAGTTCTTGCGGTCGCTGCGGAGACCTGAGCTGAAGTGCATCAATGGTCAGACAAGTCAAGCGGCAGGACTTTCACGAGGGACCGCAGAACCCATAACACCAATAATGAACTCTAAGAACAGAATTCATTCAAAAGAATTCAAAATGCACGGTGCAAATGACAAGGATTGATTGCAGTTCTATTAAATGTGAATTACTCACAGTATGCATATCATTACTTTCAACACCTTAGTTTCACACAGCATATGTCATGACACAGAGGAACAGCCTGGTGCCTCATCCAAAACTGTACTTTAAAAAAGCTAAAATCCACCATGTCCGGCTGTAGAAACTGGAAGTCTCAGTGAATCAGCCGTGCTGCAGGCAGCATGTTGTGATGTTTTCATTCGCCATTTTATCTTTCTGATTTATTATTTCAAGCCATGTGAGGAACATGATCTACCTCCACGAGCACCTACAGCTGATATATGTTTGAAATATGATCCTGAGATTTGAGAGGGTCTAAAACGCAGCAAATTCTATTTTTTAAGCTTGAATCAAAGCAATAAAGAGCATGAGCCCTATTTTAAGAGCGCCTGCGCTATAATGAAGTGCTATGCCATACGTCATAAGTGCAAAGTCATGAAGTTTGGGTATTTTTGGTCAAGTCTAGATGCAAGTGGTTTTGGATAAATCGTGGGTGCAACACACTAATGGGTGGAGTCAAGTGCAATTTAATTTTTAGGTTCTTCTCCAGTTATTGCACCGTATGCGTCCTATTTAGTGATGGGTCGTTTGAATGAGTCCGGTCTTGTGAGTGAACGTTGGGGGCTGGCTCGCATGTCAGAAGAGCCGAATCTATTTATTAAAATATTTTAAAAATTAAGATATGAATAATCAAAAGATTTAAATGAATAGAATGAACTAATTCAAAGAACGAAATAAGAAATACAATAATATAGGCCTAAATGCTCAAGCGCACACACATTCGTTCTGACTGTCTGCTCAGACTAACAGCCTCACCTGCTGCTCCTGTCAATCACACACGCGGTGTCAACCAATGAACCAAAGATGCGTGAGGGGGGGCGGAGCCAACTTATTATGTTGTTCAGATTGTATTCGTTTTACATTTATATGCACTTTTTTTATATACATTAAATAGTTTAAGTTACACACCGAATAACCATAATTTTAGCTCTAAAAATGGTACCACGAAGAGCCCCAAACTACTATGTATGTCACTGTCAATAGTATCTCTTCCACTGTGGCAGTTTAAAAGTGCTGTATCGGTATGATAGAAGCCGACTGCACTTCATTAGGTGTGAGACAGACTCTAATGGCTGTCTAATGAAGGAATTGCTCTGTAGCGGTCCCATCCTACCCGCAGAGCACTTTGAAAGGACGCTTCATAAATCTGCTGTTTAGCCAAGCAGAGAGATCCTTCCCCTCGTCCGGCCTGGAGGGCCCGTCACCACAACACCTAATCATAATGTGTCCACCTCTGTGCTCCGCAGAAATATGAGAACCATTTGGAAAATCAAAACGGTCTCCGCAGAGTAGCAAGACACTTCACAACGCTGGAAATTAAACAGCAAAGTTTACAACACTGAATTTCAGGCCAAAAGAGGTTTTTCTTGACTAGTTCGATCTGTTCCACACACTAAGTCCTCCTATAATGTCAGATGACATGGAATACTGTAGACAAGTCAAATGGACCGTTTATGATATTGTAAAGGGATTAATGGAAAGGAGGAGGCGAGAACCGGCTTGACTATATTAATAATAATGAAATATAAACTCAGCCAAAAAAAAAAAAAAAAAACAGGTGTCGGACAGCTGCCCGTAAATCTCTCTCTCTGTCGCACTGCCGTTTTCGGTCGGCCTTTATCCCTCTCGGAGGCTTGATTAGCCTGATTAGAGGCCGGGTGTGCGGAATCACGACCCGCCCTCTGCCCTGCCACATTCTCCCTCATTCTCTCAGGCTAGGGAGCCCCCGGCATGACATACACCCCCCCCCACCCTTCCCTACGGAGGGTGTGCCTTCCGCCCCGTCTGCCGGCAGGTCATCCCCATCTACCTGGATGAGGGAGGGGACATAGGGAGGGAAACAAAAACAAGTGTGGCACCTACACGCCATAACGGTGATCGTACCAAATTAACAAAACTTTTTAAAAAGAGAGGGAAAGGCCACCACGGAGCTTACAACTTACTCGGCGGTTCTCCGATACACAGCAGCTTGGTCCTCGCCCACTCCTCAACCCTCTAATGGATGACAGCCGCGCCACCCCAGGCGGATCGGAGGCAGTCCTCCGGCCCCTGGTGGACGGAACGCCCCGGTGCATTTTTCGTGGATGGCAGGGGTCTCCCCCACCCCTGGCAGTGGTAACCGCTTCAGGCGGATGGTTGGGAGCCGCTCCTCCCCTTGTGGTTGGCGGCCGCTCGTCCGCTTCCAGACGGCCGGGCTCTTCCATCCTCCGGCGGATGGCCGCGGCTGCTCCTTTGGGGTGGATGGTAGCAGCTAGAACTCCACTATGGCACATCCCTCCTCCTTTCCGGATTTCATCACCAGTGTAAAGGGATTAATGGAATGGAGGTGGTGAGAACCGGCTTGTCAATATAAATTTTAGTTTAACATAAAACTGAACCGAAAACACACACACACACACACACACACACACACACACACACACACACACACACACACACACACACACACACACACACACACACACACACACACACACACACACACACACACACACACAGTGTCGGACATCTCTCTCTGTCGCGCTGCCGTCTCCAGTCGGCCTTTATCCCTCTCGAGGGTTGATTAGCCTGATTAGGGGCGGGTGTGTAGCATCATGACCCGGCTCCTCCCTCCCTCCACCCTGCCACAGATATGTTTATATATGCAGACGTTCATATATTTATGCATACTTTAGTCTTTATACTTTTGCATATATTTAATACAAGTTTGGAAAAACTTTGGGTGCATTATTCCTTTAAAAATAGCTTTTTTTCTTAGGATGAATTCAGTTTTATTTTAAGGCAGGTGGTAGATGCATATGCTCCATTTAACTCTCGTAATATTATCCATATGCTTCATAAACAGTAGATGCTTATACGCTCCCTTATATTCTCATGCGGCTGGGAATTACGCAAAATCTGCGGCAAAACTCAATCTGTTTTGTTGCCCATTAATTAGTTTGACCTAATTTTCTCAGGTTGGCTAATAAGCAACATGCCCAATCTGTTTATTTCCCAAACAGGCGTAATAACACCGTAGCGTAAAGAGGTGCTTCGTTCTCAATTAACAACTGGCCTCACATTAAGGAAGGAAATAAAAAAAAGAGGCTAATTGAACTCCCAAAGCTAACCAGCTGTGAACAAGAGATGCTAAGTCAGCAAAACTCAACAGAATC